>NC_088242.1:19790836-20090836 GCF_036934945.1 Oncorhynchus masou masou | reverse complement strand
TGGTTAAGGGCTTGTAAGTAAGCATTTCACAGTAAAATAGTATTTGAATATTCATGGTACTCTAGAGAGGTGGCAAGCATCTGCCTATCTGTCTCTAGGCTTTTTAAATGACATAATGGTGACATGTAGCTCTGTTTGGGTGGGCCCTGGACAGGCTGGAGGTCTCCTACATGGTTTACCAGTATGCTATATAACCTTTTATCAAACACTGCTCAGTTTAGGATCCATTTATCTGGAATCATAACTAATCACTTTTATACAGGAGTCATCAGAACCGTCCGATAAAGTGGCGATTAAATCCATCATACGATGCATTGGTGGCCAAAAAAATGAAGCCTCTAAAGATGCACCATACACCAGAATATACTAAGAGAAATACAAGGGTTTATTACCATAGTAAATAAGGTAAATGGATGCCAGTGAAGATATAGTTATGATGTGTGAATGGCCCTCTGATAAGTGAATGGTATGTGTACACAGTACAAAACTGAGTAACTTCTATACCACTTCCTCACTCAGTAACCTCTACTCCTTCCTTAGAGAGGAGACACTGAGCTGTTCTCCTCTTCTGAAGAGGACAGTAGCCTGTACTTCACCTATAGTGGAGGTCGCAATGAGATAGAGGTCAGCAACCTGCACTATGAGGTAACACCTTTCTCCCACTCTATTCTTTCTCTCTACTCTTCCCAATTTCCCTATGCTCCTTATCACTGACAAAATCAGTCTCAGTTTTGCCTGCCTTTCACATTCTGTCAGTATTGTAATAAAGCTCGCTAGACCACCTGAGAGGTGGGGCAAGTACTGGATAGAGCAGAGTAGCTGTGAAGCTGCCACCACCTTAGTTTGACCGGTATGGTCCGTCGTCAGAGGATAAGACACAACAAAACTCAACACAGATATAGCATATATATCTTTATTAAATATACAATTTCATATTTTTATGAAATGCTAGGCTACCTGTTAAATTCCTGTAGTCTCTGTAACCCAATCAGGATTGCTGCAATGACCCTAATAAGGTGTAAGGCACACAGGCTATTAAGTGTGGAGGCAAGTAGCCTAGTGGTTAGAGAGTTGGACGAGTAACTGAAAGGTTGCAAGATTGAATCCCCGAGCTGACAAGATAAAAATCTGTCGTTCTGAACAGGCAGTTAACCCACTGTTCCTAGGCCGTCATTGTAATTAAGAAGTTGTTCTTAACTGACTTGCCTAGTTAAATAAAGGTAATTTTTTTTGAAAGAATTTGTGCGATAACACACTAAAACGTGACACTACACACACACTAGTGAGATATATACGTTAAGGAGAACTGATTTAGTTACAAGGTTTTAGTACTACTTCACTGCAAACTGGGCCAAGCCCAATGAAATGTAATTGTACAAACATGCAAATTCTCAGCACACAGGGGCATAATAGCCTACACACAGTCCAGAGACCCAGAGTCACAGTCCAGAGACCCACACCTAAATCACAGTCCAGAGACCCACACCTGATAATAAAGACATAGAGACCCCCCCCCACACACACACACACACACACACACACACACACACACACACACACACACACACACACACATTGAGCTACATGGTCTGCAATTCCGTTCGACCCACATAACCCACACTTTAAAAACTATACATTTAAAAAGACTGGGCCGACGAAGGAGAACATTGACATAACATTTAACATTTAAATGTAACTTTTAAAAATGCCTAGCTCTCCCAGCTGATGGGATAGCTAATTAATTTGCATGTCCAAGAACACGCTACAATGCGAAACGTGGACTGTTCTCAAAAGCAGGAGAGGTGGCTCGCACTCCTACCGACCCCACTATTTTATCCGCTTCCCCAAATCCCCCCTCACTACCTGTCTTCATCACCTGCTGCCCTACCCAGCAGCGAATGACAACGTCTCCCCTTTTAAGGTGAGTGCAATGCGTTATCAGGACAGAGAAACCACACATATGCTGATATGGAGCACTCCAAATGAAAGACAATGGACAAATTTACAAAACTCCTAAAGTGATGGTTATAAAATGAACAGAAATGTGTAACCAATGTATGTAACCAAATGACGGGGATAAACAGTACATTTACAAGGCCTGCTGGTAGCATGTAACGGGGAATTGGGCAAACAATGTACACAATGAAAGTGCTAGAATTGGCGGGAGACCGCAGAGCACATTCTAGAGGGCTGAGGGCATTCCTCCTCTTCTTCTTGACTCAACATTTTGAATTATATTCACACATTGTAGATGCTTTTCACTGACAACCGCAACTCAATAATCAGCGAAGCATATTGCCAGGCATAGGCCTACACACTTGGGATTTGAAACAATCCACAGCTATTCTTTTTAAAGAGCTAATGATCCTCTGTGGCTAAGTCAAGCTCTCTGGTAAAGTATTTTGAATTATTTTATTTTGACAGAAGTAATTATATAATTTGGGCAAAACATCAGTTTACTTTAGGGGAAGGCAGCATCCTAACAGTGCACTGTGCACCCGCCAACTTTCCTTTCTAATTCACAAGCGGCTGAAACCAGAGATCTGTATATAATGACAAGTTGCTCATGTCTCCACCCTAACAATGCAAGTAGTTGTCCCAAAGGCGGTAATGCAGGCGATAAGCTTAGGTCTGCATATGATATCCATAGAAAAGCATTGGACTTATTCAGGACCGATTTTGGCGAGTGAGCCCTCTCGCTTCGCCGCTTCCTCTCTGCTGAAACTCTCGAGCGAAACAGCGCCGCCCCTTTGTCTTACTATATGTAGCCCATGTATCTGATGCTGTCTGGACAGAAAAAGTATGACATGCTATACCCTTTTTGTCCAGACAGCATCAGACACAGGTTCAACACATACGGAGACAGAGGGGCGCTGTTTCACTCGCTCGGATGCTTTATCTGAGATTGATACGTCTTTCTGTCGGGCGTGCGTCTTGGTCAATCTTTCTTTCCGCGTGCGTCTCGGCCAAATAAATTATGAATATTTTATTTGGATGGGCAAGGAGGTACAGTAAGGCGGTCCAGGCCCCGCCCATTACGCCGGCCCTGCTCTGCGAGCAATTAGTTTACATTTACATTTTTGTAATTTAATGGACGCTCTTATCCAGAGTGGCTTACAGTGGTTCATGATTTAGTGATGTCCTCCCTTACAAGCAGTCCCACAGCTTCACCACAGTATCAAAAAGTCTAATGTGTGTGTGTGTGTGTGTGTGTGTGTGTGTGTGTGTGTGTGTCAGGTGGACACAGCTGCTCAGATCCCGTGGTATGAGAAGCTCTCAGAGTTTAAGATGCCCTGGGAGATGAAGGGAGACAAGCAGACAGCCATAAACAAACTCAACCTGCGAGTCTGCAGTGGCCAGATGCTGGCCATCATCGGCAGCTCAGGTACATACACAGCTACTCTCCACAGGAGGCAGCACTAATCTTAGCTCTGTTTCGTCAACAACTGGCTGTACTTCTACATGAGAAAGATAGGATTCAAGATCATTTACTCCAAATGATAGACAGCACAGTAGGCCTAAAAAAGTGTTTTAGGTAAGGGGTTAATTGTTAGAAATAGTACAATTTGCCCCCGCTACAAATCTTGTGAGAAAATACAACAATAATTATTGTCATCAACTATACCAATCAAAAGACCTCTTCTTACTGATGAAAATGATATATTATTAGATATATGGGGAATGTTCCACGGGTCAATATTCAATAAAAGAGAGGCGGCAAGAATATTTCGAATTCAGCCTGAAAAGCAACAGACATATTTATGGATTTAAACTTCCTAGGCGTGTAGATACACTAACCAAGCAGAAGCACATTGAATAAGAGCTTTCTAAGCGGTTTCTTATGTGAGTTATTTAGTTGCACAGCTTTGTGCACTGTGTTACTTTGTGCCCAGTCTCACCTAGTTACAGTTTGTTCCAATATCCAAACTAGCATATCACTTCGAATGCATTCCCAATACATACCTTAATCTAGTGTGGATATTCCCCAAACAGTTATGGTCTGATGATGACTATGCAAAGATATGCCCTATAGCCTCTTTCATATCCTGTCCCTCCATAGGTTGTGGAAAGACCTCACTGCTGGACGTCATAACGTGTCGTGATGAGGGTGGCTCCATGACGTCTGGCCAAGTGCTTATCAACGGGCAACCTAGCAACCCAAAGCTGGTGAGGAAGACCATCGCCCATGTCCGCCAGGACGACCGCCTGCTGCCTCACCTTACTGTGAGGGAAACACTAGCCTTCGTGGCTAAGCTACGGCTACCCACAAACTTCAGTCAGAAACAGAGGGACCAGAGGGTAAGCATTGGTAAACCTCCCAGGTCATGTCACATGGGAAGTTATAGCAGTGTTCTTCCCAATCCCAGGGACTCAGAGGGTGTACAGGATTTTGTTCCAGCCCAGGATTAACAGACCTGATGTTCTGTTCCAGCCCAGGACTAATAGACCTGATGTTCTGTTCCAGTCCAGGACTAATAGACCTGATGTTCTGTTCCAGCCCAGGACTAATAGACCTGATGTTCTGTTCCAGTCCAGGACTAACAGACCTGATGTTCTGTTCCAGCCCAGGACTAACAGACCTGATGTTCTGTTCCAGCCCAGGACTAACAGACCTGATGTTCTGTTCCAGCCCAGGACTAACAGACCTGATGTTCTGTTCCAGCCCAGGACTAATAGACCTGATGTTCTGTTCCAGTCCAGGACTAATAGACCTGATGTTCTGTTCCAGCCCAGGACTAATAGACCTGATGTTCTGTTCCAGTCCAGGACTAACAGACCTGATGTTCTGTTCCAGCCCAGGACTAATAGACCTGATGTTCTGTTCCAGCCCAGGACTAATAGACCTGATGTTCTGTTCCAGCCCAGGACTAACAGACCTGATGTTCTGTTCCAGTCCAGGACTAACAGACCTGATGTTCTGTTCCAGTCCAGGACTAACAGACCTGATGTTCTGTTCCAGCCCAGGACTAATAGACCTGATGTTCTGTTCCAGCCCAGGACTAATAGACCTGATGTTCTGTTCCAGCCCAGGACTAACAGACCTGATGTTCTGTTCCAGTCCAGGACTAATAGACCTGATGTTCTGTTCCAGCCCAGGACTAATAGACCTGATGTTCTGTTCCAGCCCAGGACTAACAGACCTGATGTTCTGTTCCAGTCCAGGACTAACAGACCTGATGTTCTGTTCCAGTCCAGGACTAACAGACCTGATGTTCTGTTCCAGTCCAGGACTAACAGACCTGATGTTCTGTTCCAGTCCAGGACTAACAGACCTGATGTTCTGTTCCAGTCCAGGACTAACAGACCTGATGTTCTGTTCCAGTCCAGGACTAACAGACCTGATGTTCTGTTCCAGCCCAGGACTAACAGACCTGATGTTCTGTTCCAGCCCAGGACTAACAGACCTGATGTTCTGTTCCAGTCCAGGACTAACAGACCTGATGTTCTATTCCAGTCCAGGACTAACAGACCTGATGTTCTGTTCCAGTCCAGGACTAACAGACCTGAAGTTCTGTTCCAGTCCAGGACTAACAGACCTGATGTTCTGTTCCCGTCCAGGACTAACATACCTGATGTTCTGTAAGTGCTGGGCCAGAACAAAAGCCTGCACACCATGAGGACCATCAACGTTATCCAACAATGTACACTGAACAAAATTAAACGCAACATGTAAAGTGTTGGTTCCATGTTTCATGACCTGAAATAAAAGATCACAGAAATGTTCAATACGCACAGAGCTTATTTATCTCAAATTTTGTGCACAATTTTGTTTACATCCCTGTAAGTGAGCATTTCTTATTTGCCAAGATATTCTATCCACTTGACAGGTGTGTGGCATATGAAGAAGCTGATTAGACAGCCGGATCATTACACAGGTGCACTTTGTGCTGGGGACAATAAAAGGCCACTCTAAAATGTTTCGTTTTGTCACATAACATAATGCCACAGATGTCAACATTGTTTTAGAGAATTTGACAGTAGGTGCAACCGTGCTCACAACTGCAGACCACGTGTAACCACGCCAGCCCAGGACCTCCACATCCGGCTTCTTAACCTTCGGGATTGTATGAGACCAGCCACCCGGACAGCTGATGAAACTGTGGGCTTGCACAACCAATGAATTTCTACACAAACTGTCAGAAACCATCTCAGGGAAGCTCATCTGCATTCTCGTTGTCCTCACCAGGGTCTTGACCTGACTGCAGTTCGGCATCGTAACCGACTTCAGTGGGCAAATGCTCACCATCGATGGCCACTGGCACACTGGAGAAGTGTGCTCTTCAAGGATGAATCTTGGTTTCAACTGTACCGGGAAGATAGCAGACAGAGTGTATGGCTATCGTGTGGGCAATCGGTTTGCTGATGTCAACGTTGTGAACAGAGTGCCCCATGGTGGCGGTGCGGTTGGTATGGGCAGGCATAAGTTATGGACAACGAACACAATTGCATTTAATCGATGGAAATGTGAATGGACAGAGATACCGTGATGAGATCCTGATGTTCATTGTCGTGCCATTCATCCGCCGCCATCACCTAATTTCTCAGCAGGATTATGCACAGCCCCAGCCCCAGTTCTTCCATGGGCTGCATACTCACTAGACATGTCACCCATTGAGCATGTTTGGGATGCTCTGGGTTGACGTGTACAAAAGTGTTTTCCAGTTCCCGCCAATATCCAGCAACTTCGCACAGCCATTGAATAGGAGTGGGACAACATTCCATAGGCCACAATGAAAAGCCTGATCAACTCTATGCAAAAGACATCTGCACGAGGCAAGTGGTGGTCACACCAGATACTGACTGGTTTTCTGATCCACGCCTCTAACTTTAAAAAAAAAGGTATCTGCGACAGATGCATATCTGTATTCCCAGTCATGTGAAATCCATTGATTAGGGCCTAATTTATTTATTTTTATGACTGATTTCATCATATGAGCGATAACTCTTGTTGCATGTTGCTTTTCTATTTTTGTTCAGTGTAGAACTTAAGTAAAATCATAAACAAGCTCCATACACTCTTAGAAAAAAGGGTTCTTCAGCTGTCCCCATAAGATAACTCTTTTTGGATAACCTCTGTGGAAAGAGTCCCAAAAGGGTTCTACTGGGAACCAAAAAGGGTTCTTCAAAGGGTTCTCCTATGGGGACAGCCAATAAACCCTTTTAAGTTCTGGATAACACTTTTCTTTGTGTAGGAATTATGTTAATAACACTTGCGCTGTTTGTCATGTGACTGTGGCTGCACTGCCTGTATAGGTGGATGACGTCATTGCAGAGCTGCGTCTGCGACAGTGTGCCCACACCCGGGTGGGCAATGACTTGGTGAGAGGGGTGTCTGGGGGAGAGAGGAGGAGGGTCAGCATCGCTGTGCAGCTGCTCTGGAACCCTGGTGAGATCTAGAATGAGGGAGGGCAAGTAATGAAGAATGCACCAATATGACTTATTTTGAAATTGGTGGATATGCGTTGATATAATCCAGATGGAGATGTTTGCTCCCCTCAGTACTGTAATTAACATAGGTACATTTCCTTTATGCAATGTTACTGTACTTGTACTTTTAACTACTTCAGAGTATCATTGTACCCAGATCCCTGTATTGAGCACAGTAAAAGGCACTAATCTTATCTCATTCTCTGTGTGCAGGTATCCTGATCCTAGATGAGCCTACGTCGGGGCTGGACAGCTTCACGGCCCATAACCTGGTGATCACTCTGTCCCGGTTGGCCCGGGGGAACCGCCTGGTACTGCTGTCCATCCACCAGCCACGCTCAGACATCTTCCAGCTCTTTGACCTGGTGGTCCTGCTCTCCTCTGGCTCAGCCGTCTACTGTGGGCCCGCTAAAGACATGGTTCCATACTTCACAGCCCTGGGACACCCCTGCCCCCTCTACTGCAACCCCTCCGATTTCTATGGTAGGTTAAGGTAAGGGATATACTGTGTGTTGGGTATACTGTATCAACGGGGCGGCTGTGGACACCTCAGCATACACATCTCCAAGGATCTGAAATGGTCAAACCACTCTGACACCATGGTGAATAAGGCTCGACAGCGACTCTTTAACCTCAGGAGGCTGAAGAAATTTGGCCTGTCCCAGAGGGCTCTCACAGTGTTGTACAGGAGCACCATCAAGAGCATACTGTTCTGTCGGGCTGCATCACAGCCTGGTATGGCAACTCCGCCGTTGACCACTATGCTCAGTCCAACGCACCATTGGGTGCCTGTCCTCCAGGACACGTACAACACCAGGTGTTGCAGGAAGACCAAGAAGATCATCAAGGACCTCAGCCACCCGAGCCACGTCCTGTTCTCCCCGCTTCCATCACTCAGTATTGGAGCGTCATAGCAAAAACTAACAGACTGGCCAATAGCTTGTACTCCCAGACCATCAGGCTGCTGAAGTCAGCTATCTGTTCCCCATGTTCCTCCCCCTTTTGACACAGAGGTTTACCCTGCCAGAAGCCCAATGGACATGTATCATGCTGAATAGCCACCACCACTCCCTTCTAAGCTAGAAAGGGGAAATTGTGAAGTCAGTTGAGTACATCTGAATATGTGTGTGTACCTGTGATCATGCGTGTGTCCATCCCCTCAGTGGATCTGATCAGTATAGACCGGCGCAGCCCAGAGAGAGAGGCTGAGTGTCTGGAGAGGGCCAGGGTGCTGTCAGCCCAGTTTGTGGAGAAGGTGAGAGGGACAGATGACTTCATGTGGAAGCCAGAGGAGCCAAGCACAACCCTGGAGGCCATCACGACGTGAGTCTCGCTTATGAAACCTTCTGAGACCTTCTCAGAGACCTTCTTAATGTGCTCTTCTTAATGCATTACATTAAACATCTTCTTTTGCTTTACATCATTGTAGCAACCAAGTGATTCTGTTTGTCTGTCTCCGACACAGCACTCAGTCCGCAACTCAGGAGGAAGTGATCACTATATCCAAACAAAAGGACCGCCTGCCAGGCCGACTACACCAGTTCACCATCCTCATCAGGTAAGACGATGATGCACTTGGGACATTCTGTCTCAGTTTTCTGAGAAATCTTCCATTCACATGAATGCATGATTTACGCAAATGGCCGAGTTATGCGCATACATCTTAAGATAGGATTAATCCCAGTGATCTGAGAGAAGACACTACAGTAACGGTGAAAGTGCTTCCTCCTCACAGGCGGCAGGTGCACAATGACTTCAGAGACCTGGTCACTTTGCTGGTGCACGGCTTCGAGGCTCTGCTCATGTCTCTGCTGATTGGATTCCTGTACTTCGGGGCGGGGGAGGAGCGTCTGTCGATCCAGGACACAGTCGCCCTGCTCTATATGATCGGAGCTCTCACCCCATTCGCCGTGGTCCTGGACGTCATAGCAAAGTGTGAGTGGCAGCCACAGTGACCAATCAAAGTGCTCAGTTGAGAGTGAAAGAATCCATCATGAGCCAATAAGTGTTGTTCCTTGTGTAATTTTGGACATCCGCAGGTCACACAGAGAGAGCCATGTTGTACCATGAGCTGGAGGACGGCATGTATAACGTCACATCCTACTTCTTTGCCAAGGTAACAGTTCACACCACTACCTCTTCACACTGTCAGGGTTCCCCAATTGGTGCCCGTGGGAGATTTTATTTGCCCCCCCCCTAATTACATAAAAAAATATACTAATAAAATATAGATATAGTTTTCGTAAAATCACCAGGAACTCAATTCAAAGTGATTTTAATTTATTTTACTAGGCAAGTCAGTTAAGAACAAATTCTTATTTTCAATGATGGCCTAGGAACAGTGAGTTAACTGCCTGTTCAGGGGCAGAACGACATATTTGTACCTGGTCAGCTCAGGGATTTGAACCTGCAACCTTCCAGTTATTATTCCAACGCTCTAACCACTAGGCTACCCTGCTGCCCCTGGGATTGAATCTGTTCCCAAGTATTCCCACGCATAAATAGAGAGGCCTATGTGAACGTATCCCACCCAATGTAGTCAAGGTTTGAAATTATTCCGCTTCTGTCAAATACGCTATCTTTTTGGGCTTATTGCAATTTACAAATGATTTATAACTATGCCCTGCCCCCTGACCATCCACTCAAGAAAAGAATCGGCCTTCGGCTGTCCTGGTCCTCTGTAGCTCAGTTGGTAGGGCATGGTGCTTGCAACGCCAGGCTAGTGGGTTAGATTCCCGTGTAAAAGATTTATGCTAAATGCCAAAGAAAGAAAGAAGAATTTACAGTGGTTCTCAAAATATTGGTTTACACATGAACCAGTAGGGGTCAGTATAGGACCATGCTTGCCCGACCTCAGTGAGGATTTCAGACTGTTGTGTAAAAACCCTGCAAACAGGACACACATTTTTCAGTGACAAAAGCAATGTAGCCACAATATTTACATGCTATGTAAACTGTGGTCCAGTGTAAGCAGTTGTTAGTGAGCATATCAGTTAATTTGAAGCAGAAACGTAAATGTGTGTGTATGTCTCGCCCAGGTCCTGGGAGAGCTTCCGGAACACTGTGTGTTCACGTTGGTCTACGGCCTACCCATCTACTGGCTGGCTGGCCTGAACCAGGCCCCGGACCGCTTTCTGCTCAACTTCCTGCTGGTGTGGCTCATGGTGTACTGCAGCCGCAGCATGGCTCTGTTTGTGGCTGCAGCCTTACCCACCCTGCAGACATCAGCCTTCATGGGCAATTCTCTGTTCACTGTGTTCTACCTTACTGGAGGCTTCGTCATTAGCCTGGAGAACATGTGGTTAGGTGAGGAGGACACAAGTGTCTGCACTGGTCCTCGTACATTTGCCGCATTCTAGGCCTTTTTTTAATGAAGATTCTATAGGGCCACATGCAATACCAGCAATCCCAATCCCTTAGAGTTTACATGAGCATGACCATATGGGACCCTCTATCTTGTGTGTAACGTGTTCTCTGCAACATCTGTGACCTCTGACCTGTGTTTCTCCTCAGTGGCGTCCTGGTTCTCCCATGCCTCCTTCATGCGCTGGGGCTTTGAGGGCATGCTGCAAGTCCAGTTCAGGGGACTCAAGTACCCTGTCTCCATCGGCAACTTCACCTTCAACATCGATGGCATACATGTGAGTCATTAGATATATAGCTCTCCAGTGTGAGATGACTACACTTCCATCATGACTGTAGATACATAGATCATACTGTAAATATATAAAAATATAATAACATATATCTGCCATTTAGCAGACATAATTATTGTGATTTTTGACCCCCTTCTTCTTCTTAATTTCATGATTACGATCTTTTGTCATCATTACAACTCCCCAACGGGAGTGACACAGCCTGGGATTGAATCCAGGTTGTAGTGACGCCGCAACACTGCAACGCAGTGCCTTAGACCACTGTGCCACTCAGGTGGCCTTAGCAGATGCTATCATCCAAAGCGACTAATAGTCTTTTTAAAAATCTTTATTTAACTAGGCAAGTCAGTTAAGAACAAATTCTTATTTACAATGATGACCTAACCCGGCCAAACCCTAACGACGCTGGGCCAATTGTGCGCCGCCCTATGGGACTCCCAATCAGGGCCGGTTGTAGTGATGCCTCTAGCACTGAGATGCAGTGCCTAAGACCACTGCACCACTCGGGAGTCCATAAGTGTACATGCACTTATGTATGAGTGGCCCTGGGAATCAAACCCAGTATCCTGGAATTGCAACAACATGCTCTACCACCTGAGCAACAGAGGACCAACCATATAGTATAATGAAATCTTTGACCTTTTTTTTCTGTCCAGGTGGTGGAAGCTATGGATATGAACCAGTACCCTCTCTACTCCTGCTACCTGGTTCTCATTGCTGTCGTAGTGGGCTTCATGCTGCTCTACTACCTATCACTCAAATTCATCAAGCAGAAGTCCAGCCAGGACTGGTGAAACCATGGTTACAGTAACCAGTCTCTGGCCTCATCCTAAACGGACTGTAAAACTAACCAATGCTCATTTCAGTACCACCCTCTGCCATTGGATGGCAGCAAAGTACTGCATTCTGTGTAAATGAGTTTCAATGAGGGATAAAAACAAATCTTGGCAAATGATTGGAACGCCACTCAAGCTTTCGCATGTTCCATTTCTTTCTCATTTCTGTTTTTACAGTGCTTCATCTTTTCTGTATATGTAAGGTTATTAAGCTTAACAATATGTGTACCAGTAGAAAGTCTAGTAAGAGCTAGTGAGAGGTTTAGTAAAGTCACACTGAAAAGGGGTTGGTGTTGTAGTTTGGTAGATTATGTCAATTTTGCACGGGTGCAAAAGCCTGATAAATGTACAGCGGCCATGTTCTAGATTGAAGGATTAAATCAACTGAAGTACATCCGCTTGAGGTATGTTCACATTGTGCCCCTTACTACGATTCCAGCCATGTAATCATACCCAGTCTAATACTGCCATGGAATTAACCGGTCCTCCTTACATACATGTATGCAATTTAAGGGTCAAGAGATGAGATCTGAGGGATATTGAAACCTGGCATAAGAAAAAACTAATATTCTTAATGCAAGTTGATAAGAGGTCAGTGAGTATCTTAGACTAGTCATAACTGTGTGTGTGTGTGTGTGTGTGTGTGTGTAAGCTTTGCACATCTGGATTTGGGGATTTTCTCAAGCTCTGTTAAATTAGATGGGGAAGCGGCAGTGAACTGCAATCAAGTCTTTCCACAGATTTTCAATGGTATTCAAGTCTGGTCTTTGGCTGGGCCACTCAATGATTTTCACATTCTTGTTCTGAAGCCATTCCAGCATTGCTTTGGCTGTATGCTCAGGATTACTGTCATGTTGGAACCTAAATCTTCGCCCTCCAGTCTAAGGTCGTTTGCACTCTGAAGCAGGTGCTCAAGGATTTGCCTCTATTCAATGTTGCCTTTATCCTTACCAGTCTCCCAGTCCCTGCCACTGAAAAGCATCTCCATTGCAAGATGCTGCCAACACCATGCTTTACGGTAGGTATTTGACGGGTGATGAGCTGTGCCTGGTTTTCTCTCAGACCACAATATTTCACCTTATGCTCAGTCTTTTACATGCCTATTAACAAACTCCAGGCATGCTGTCATGTGCCTTTTAACAAACTCCAGGCATGCTGTCATGTGCCTTTTAACAAACTCCAGGCATGCTGTCATGTGCCTTTTAACAAACTCCAGGCATGCTGTCATGTGCCTTTTAACAAACTCCAGGCATGCTGTCATGTGCCTTTTAACAAACTCCAGGCATGCTGTCATGTGCCTTTTAACAAACTCCAGGCATGCTGTCATGTCCCTTTTAGCAAACTCCAGGCATGCTGTCATGTGCCTTTTAGCAAACTCCAGGCATACTGTCATGTGTCTTTTAGCAAACTCCAGGCATGCTGTCATGTCCCTTTTAGCAAACTCCAGGCATACTGTCATGTGCCTTATAGCAAACTCCAGGCATGCTGTCATGTGCCTTTTAGCAAACTCCAGGCATGCTGTCATGTGCCTTTTAGCAAACTCCATTTCAGCCAAGGAACAGTGTCAGTCTCTACAGCACTGGGTTCTTGGTCACCTCTTTGACCAAGGTCCTTGTTGCCCAGTTTGGTCAGACGGCCAGCTTGAGGCAGTCTGGGTAGTTCCACATTTTTTCAATGATGGAGATTCCAAAGATAACTATAGATTATAAAACAATTTAGTGTCTCGGCTCTTACATGCACTTTTAACTGTGGGACCTGAAGACCATTGTTTCTAAATCAAGTCCAAACAATTTAATTGGCCACATGTGGACTTCAAGTTGTAGTAAAATATCAAGGATGATCAAGGGAAATTGGATACACCCGAGCTCAATTTTGATTGTCATAGCAAAGGGTTGTGAACACCTATGTAAATTTGATATTTCCTTTTCAATACATTAGCAAACATTTCTAAAAACATGTTTTCACTATGTCATTATGGGGTATTGTGTGTAGATGTTTGAGAAAAAAAGATTTATATTTTTTAATTCAGGCTGTTAACAACAAAATGTGGAATAAGTCAAGGTGTATGAAAACTTTCTGAAGGAACTGTAGATGGATACCTACATCTACACCGTTTCCCTTTGAAAAGTGTCTCCAGAAAAAAAAGTCAGTCTAGTTCCTAACATTTATTGCTTAAATACTTCTGTACATCAATTTTAATCATCATAAATCAACAGAGGACAGACGAACATCCAGTAATACTTCCACAAGATCTGTTTTCACAGCTTATAAAAAATAAAATAAAAAACCCCAAAAAGGACAGAATGAAGAAGAGTAGCGACAGTCTTATTCCTCCACTGCGGTGCTGGGCTGTGATCCCTTGGATTTCTCCTTCAACTTTTCTGCATAAAACTTAAACGTCTCCTGGAAAGAGGGAGTCAAAGAAGAAAGGTCATAGTTGAAGTCGGAAGTTTACATACAACTTAATCAAATACATTTCAACTCCGTTTATCACAAATCTTGACATTTAATCCTGGTAAAAATTCCCTGTTTTAGGCCAGTTAGGATCACCACTTTATTTTAAGGATGTGAAATGTCAGAATAATAGTGGAGATAATGATTCACTTCAGCTTTTATTTCTTTCATCACAATCCCAGTGGGTCAGACGTTTACATTCACTCAATTAGTATTTGGTAGCATTGCCTTTAAATGGTTTAACTTGGGTCAAAAGTTTCAGGTAACCTTCCACAAGCTTCCCACAATAAGTTGGGTGAATTTTGGCCCATTCCTCCTGACAGAGCTGGTGTAACTAAGTCAGGTTCGTAGGCCTCCTTGCTTGCACACACTTTTTCAGTTCTGCCTACACATTTTCTATAGGATTGAGGTCAGGGCTTTGTGATGGCCACTCCAATACCTTGACTTTGTTGTCCTTAAGCCATTTTGACACAACTTTGGAAGTATGCTTGGGGTCATTGTCCATTTGGAAGACCCATTTGCGACAAAGCTTTAACTTCCTGACTGATGTCTTGAGATGTTGCTTCAATACAGCCACATCATTTCCACTTCCTCATGATGCCATTTATTTTGTGAAGTGCAGCAAAGCACCCCCACAACATGATGCTGCCACCCCTGAGCTTCACGGTTGGGATGGGGTTCTTTGGCTTGCAAGTCTCCCCCTTTTTCCTCCAAACATAACGATGGTCATTATGGCCAATCAGTTCTATTTTTTTTTCATCAGACCAGAAGACATTTCTCCAAAAACTAAGATCTTTGCCCCCATGTGCAGTTGTAAACCGTAGTCTGGCTTTTTTATAGCGGTTTTGGAGCAGTGGCTTCTTCCTTGCTGAGCGGCCTTTCAGGTTATGTTGATATAGGACTCGTTTTACTGTGGATATAGATACTTTTGTACCCGTTTCCTCCAGTATCTTCACAAGGTCCTTTACTGTTGTTCGAGGATTGATTTGCACTTTTCGCACCAAAGTATGTTCATCTATAGGAGACAGAACGCGTCTCCTTCCTGAGTGGTATGACGGCTGAGTGGTCCCATGGTGTTTATACTTGCGTCCTATTGTTTGTACAGATGAACGTGGTACCTGCAGGCATTTGGAAATTGCTCCCAAGGATGAACCAGGCTTGTGGAGGTATAAAAAATAAAAAATTCTGAGGTCTTGGCTGATTTCTTTAGATTTTCCCATGATGTCAAGCAAAGAGGCACTGAGTCTGAAGGTATGCCTTGAAATACATCCACAGGTACACCTCCAGTTGACTCAAATGATGTCAATTAGCCTATCAGAAGCTTCTAAAGCCATGACATTTTCTGGAATTTTCCAAGCTGTTTAAATGCACAGTCAACCTAGTGTATGTAAACTTCTGACCCACTGGAATTGTGATACAGTGAATTATAAGTGAAATAATTTGTAAATAATTGTTGGGAAAATGACTTATGCACAAAGTAGATGTCCTAACCGACTTGCCAAACTAACAAGAAATTTGTGTGATTGAAAAACGAGTTTCAATGACTCCAACCTAGGTGTGTAAACTTCCGACTTCAACTGTATATGGCAATTTAGCAGACACAGTTCATAGTAACAGATATAGTCAGTATATGACAGGAAACAACCAAAACCAAAGTGGGTACAATCTACAAATTAACAGTGTGGGTGTGGACTGTGTGTGTGTGTGTGTGTGTGTGTGTGTGTGTGTGTGTGTGTGTGTGTGTGTGTGTGTGTGTGTGTGTGTGTGTGTGTGTCGCAAATCGTAGCCAGGGCTCACTCCCCTTTCAACAAGTCCACCGCACCCCTGGGTCTAACTAATAGACTTCTCCATCCAATCACGGGCTCTTGTTTCATCTCCAAATCCTGATTAATACACAAATAAGGGATTTATACTTTTCCTCCCCTCCCACTAGTCCGCCTAATTAAGCCCTGCTTTCAGGCTGAAAAAAGTGGGGCTTTTTAGAGAAGGTGAGTGCTTTCAGGAGATTAACGTTGCTGTAACATTGTATATTCCCCTATTAACCGTGTAATTAAAGTCGATAAATAGCCGTGTTGGCGGGAGGGGCCTGACGCGGGCCGCGCTTCAAATCTCCCCTTATCTGCTCACTCAGGAGACTGCTTTGTACTCCAGCTAGAACAGCAGTCTGGAAACAGAAGGGTGGAAGAGGGTGTAGAGAAGGGGGGCACTACCTGAGATTGGTTTGTTGAAACTTTAAAGGTGATTTGAGAGCTCTGAAGACTGTTCTCAACAAAAAAAAAGAGAGGGGAGAGCAGGGGGGGGGGTGTTATGTTTGACCCCCCCCCATCTCTACTCTACTGTGGCAGTTTTGGAACGTGGCTGTACCTTTCCGACAGGTATTGAATAATACAGTGAGCCTGTTATGCGAGTTCTCTCTGCATCTCTGTGGGTGGGGGTGGGGGGGTACGGCATCGACAGAGTTTGCTCTGCAGGTGTGTGCGTGTGATTGCAAGGCAATGTAAACAGCTCAAGTGGTTGACCTAGTTAGTGAGAACTCCTGGAGTGCAGTGTGACTACTTTGGCTGATTGCCAATTTGCCGGTGTTGTGTTAATGTACTATATTGTCCAATGATTCAAGTGCTGTAAATCTCTACCTCTCTTACCAGCCTCATAGTACACAACTCACTGACATAATTCTGTGCCAAACAAACCTATAGACTTACACCTAAAAAACAAACAAGACCACTGCAATCAAAACAGATATCACTGTAATACATAGTAATGTGTAGGTTATGACTGCAGGCATAATCCAATACAAGCCACAAAAACCCCAGATAAAAGCAGAAACATGTAGAGCATGGAGCAGAGGCCTTCTGAATGGGGGCTCCCAGAGCAGGCAGACTGTTGGCTCTGATTACACCCAGAGCTCCCATCAACACACACACCCTGACAGACATTGGGTCACCAGTGGAAAAGATGCCAACCCCAGTTAGGGCTGGGGTGTGTGGGGCCCGGTACACTGCATGTGTGTGTGTTTTTGTATAGAGTGTGACTTGTTGTTCTGTAGCCCAGTAGACAACACAAGCCCTCAGGACTAGAACAGTCTGGTGGGCATGACATTGCTCAGGTTTGGATCTTCTTTCTAACAACCAAATGATATTTCTAGTCTAACACTCATGACAGACACACTGCTATACCACTGAGGTGGCAAGCAGAGCAAAGTGTGTGTGTGTGTGCGCTCACAGGTGGCTCAGTAAAGGGGACGGTCTCTCCTGCGTTCCTGTACAGCACGGCAAGTCTCTTCAGACACAGCTCATCAGCCTCCACTCCCTCCGTCTGCATCTGCTGGTACAGGGCTTTAGCCGACACCAGGTCGTTGTCCACACCTGGGTTTGTGTGTGGATGCATTTGCAAGAGTGAGACAATGTTGATGCATGAAGTCAAAAAGTGTTGAAGAAAGCAGAAGACAGAAACATGAAAACAGTGTTATATTACCACTGGTAACTCTGACCTCTTCTTGACCAGGAGGAGAACAGTGTTAATATTACCACTGGTACCTCTGACTTCTTCTTGACCAGCAGGAGAACAGTGTTAATATTACCACTGGTACCTCTGACCTCTTCTTGACCAGGAGGAGAACAGTGTTAATATTACCACTGGTACCTCTGACCTCTTCTTGACCAGGAGGAGAACAGTGTTAATATTACCACTGGTACCTCTGACCTCTTCTTGACCAGGAGGAGAACAGTGTTAATATTACCACTGGTACCTCTGACCTCTTCTTGACCAGGAGGAGAACAATGTTAATGAAATAGTCAGGTTCCCTGTAAGGCAGGCAGAACAGCAGACCTGAAGTACTTCAGAATGTCTCGTTTAGCGCGCCACACTGGCTGAAGCAGAACCAGTTAGTGAACATGTGTTTCTGTTCTCCAAAAACACCTCTCAGGTTCCAGCAGACGCCGTCTGCTCCCTCTCGCCTGATGCATATTTGATTTGCTAGCTAATGACGACTTAGCTACAGGCCAGCAAGCTGAATGACGCACCCTGCTTAAGTTGCCTCACTTCAGCCTAGACAGACCAGGGAGCCGAGCACCTAACTGAAAAACCTATACCCAACGTCACTAAATTGTGTGATTGGACTGTATCGTACAAAAACAGTAAGCAAAATTACAGTAAAATACATAAGTTGGATCATTTATATAGAGTATTTCCTAAGTATGAGTGCATTATGTAAAATGCTCTAGTCCAGGGGTCGATTATACATATATATATATTAAACACTATGTGATATGTGATCGTATACAAACAAAAACAAGGTTTGAAATGATTATGTTCAAGTCAATTATTATCCGTTTGGGCTTCTTGCGTTACATTTGTGCTCTACAAGCTATTTGTAATTATGTTCCAGCCCCCTGACCAATCATTCAAGAAAAAAAAAAGGTCCCTCAGCTGAATCTAGTTGAGGATCTCTACTCTATTCGGAGCGTGGCTTTTAACAACGTTTTACCATAGCACTTCATCAGGTAGGGATACAACGTCTCCTTCTCTGTGAAGTCAGGGATGAGAGTCATCAGGGTCTTGATCTTGCCCACCTATAACAGATAAACAGTTAGATAGATGCCACCAAGTCATAACACTCCTTAAATGATAATACGATATGGATTCAGGTAAACTAGCGAATAAGAACGTTGGGCCAGTAACCGAAAGGTCGCTGGTTAGAATCCCTTAGCAGACTAAGTGAAAAATCGGTCGATGTGCCCTGGAGCAAGGCACATAATCCTAATTGCTCCTGTAAGTCGCTCTGGATAAGTGTGTTTGCTAAATGACTCAAGTGTAATGATTATGCATTTCTCCAGGCACTTTAAATGAAGGCTAATAATAAACAAGCCTTTGGTTCAGATATGATATAGTGTGGTTGAAGGAGATGGTTGTACCTGGCCTGGTTTCTGGGCCAGCCTGGACATGTAAGAGACCAGAATCTCCTTCTGTTCAGCCACAGCATTACAGCGCTAGAGAAAGAGAAGAGGGGCAGGAGAGATCAGAGTCGTGACTAACCAGGTTTCCATCCAACCTTTTAATGAGAGTAAAGTACATGTTGAATAAAAAAATAATGTTACGACAGGAGTGATGGAAAATTATCATTTGCCGGTAAACTTTCCATAGGTCAACAAAACCGAATACGCTAGACAAGGTGGGATCTTTTTGTGTTTGTAAAATGACTTATGCGAGAAATGGTGGTGGATATAATAGCCATCATATCGAAGTAAACTTCAGGTCATGCGATATGGCGTATAGTCCTCCCACTACTTGGGAGACCATGCAGTTTATTAGGCTACATATAACAAGTTATGATGAACTTCACAGGGTGGTGAAAGTGCACGGTGATGAGCTTGATGCTCCTTTCAATACATATCCAGGGTCTTATTCTGGTGACATGATGATTGATGCTCTTATCCATATTCTCATGTAGTTAGCCTACCCATACTGTCTGCAATATGTTGGATAGAGCACAAGTGCCAAGACCAGTGGGCACATTCGCTAGAACGCAACATTTGTGACAAAACCATCAGTAGAGTTGAAAATGCGATGGAAACCCATGTAACTTGCTTTTTTGGTGGGGTAAATTTAACCGCAAAAGTTATTTTTAAGTGCACTACATTGCCACACACAGCCTTTTCTCAACAACAAGCAAATTTGATGGAAACATGTCTCTGGTTGGAAAATGCAGGATTTAGGAATATTCACAAATTTGGTAGAAACTTAGCTAATGACTGCAGAAACAAATGCAGACATGCAAATGTGCAACCACACACAGCAATTGAGGGAATTGTAAAAAAGGGTACATGTACTGTAGGAGAGCATCTCTGCTTGTGAACAGGGCTCTATTTGCTGTGCCGTGCGCGTTGTGTGTCTTAAGTGTTTTTGAATTGCTTTAGGCCTTTTATTATATGCCCTGCACTCCAGACAGCGCTCTGCAGTTCTAGGTTCATTACACCGCCAACAGGGTGTCAGCCAGATAACTACTTATTTCTTTATCAAATTTAAAAATGTACAGTGCCTGTTCACTTTAAAGTATAATTATCTACACTTAGCAACATAAAGGGGCTGATTGGAATCTGTACTGCGCTGTAGCATTCTAGGGGGTAATTTACTTCACCACCTTTACTTTCTGTCATTAGTCAATTACCAGAGGCAGGAAGTGAGGTAGGGGAAGTAGCTCTCATAACGAGGAGAGAATGAGTGAAACCAACCAAGGTTCAAACCTACGAAAGAATGTATGTAAACAGGCTCTTTATCACAAAGCAGCCATTTTAAATTCAGGGCTTCGATTTAGAAATACTTTTTTATATAAAACAATTAAGAGGGATTTGCTTTGGGCTAAAGATGTAACCTTAAAAAAAATTGGTAAGAAGTAAAGACTATGAAAAGTGTGAGTGCCGCATTAAACCCTGCCGTGCTCTGAGTCTTCTCTGGGTTCAGTGGCAATGAGGTCACATTACAAGCCATTCGTGAACGCCGTGTTTCTTTCCTTGGGTGGAATTAAAAGCGGCGGCCTCGGAGGCTTTTAACCGCAGCGCGGAGTAGCAGCGTATTAAACAGAGGGCCAGAGTCACTCAGCGGCAGAATGGCTTTAGTACAATCAGGCAATTAGAACAACACTCCTCCACTCTCCTCTTCTCTCCAGTCGCTCGCTCTCTCCGCTAGGACTCGTTTTATCCAGAAGCCAGACTGGCCGTGACGCAACCCCCTGTATCCCTGATCCCAGACGAGCATACTCCCTCACGGCTGCTTAAAAGCTCTGGATAAGCAGGGAATGTCAGAATATCTCTACCCCTAGAACCCCACCTCCCAGAGCAGGTCTAGGAGGACCCTGCCTCACTGACTTCTGGTCCGACTCACTTCTTAATGACTTCATTCAACACACTTGTCATCTGCCTGGTTAAAAGCTTTTCAGAGTTTAGCTAACAGTTTCTTATAGGATAGAATTGTTCCTTCGTTACAATAAATCTGGGAGAGGACTGCAGAAATACCAGCCAAGCTGCTAAATATGCTCAAGTAGATGCATATTACACGAAACACGGATTCTTCTAATTTGGCTTTAATTTCTTATGAACTTAGAGTATCTGTGTTCATTTTCATGTCTCCGTTGGAATCAAGCATCTTTGTTAATCATTGAGCAGCAGTATAATTACATGTGAATTCAAGGGGAACATGATCTGGAGGAGAGGGGCACCAGAAGGTCTTATGATCCTTCTCCCTCTCAATGTTCATGTGGCTCGAGCTACATTTATTTTACTTTTATTTAACTAGGCAAGTCAGTTAAGAACAAATTCTTATTTTCAATGACGGCCTAGGAACAGTGGGTTAACTGCCTGTTCAGGGGCAGAACGACAGATTTGTACCATGTCAGCTCGGGGGTTTGAACTTGCAACCTTCCGGTTACTAGTCCAACGCTCTAACCACTAGGCTACCCTGCCGCCCCATTTAAATAACATATAACTGAGCAAACCGATCAATCTTGCATATGTTCAAAGTACATTATACTCATCGACCTTTGTGATGCGAAGGTGATCTATATTTCAAAGTGACCGAGGGTGATTTGAAGTCAAAGTATGCTAAATAACCTTTGCCTTTATCCAGATTGTGGATTTATCGATATGTGCACGGAAATAGAAATATACTTATTAACACATTATTGTACAACCCTTTTGCCTTCAGAACAACCTAAATTTGTCGGTTGTCAAAAGCATTCCACAGAGATGCTGGTCCATGTTGACTCCAACGCTTCCCACAGTTATGTCAAGTTGGCTGGATGTCCTTTGGGTGGTGGACCATCCTTGATCCACATGGGAAACTGTTGAGCATGAAAAACCCAGCAGTGTTGCAGTTCTTGGCACAATCAAACCAGTGCACCTGGCACCTACTACCATACCCCGTTCAAAGGCACTGTTCAAATATTTTGTCTTGCCCATTCAATTGTCTCAAGGTTTCAAAATCCTTCTTTATCCTGCTTCCTCCCATTCATCTACACTGATTGAAGTGGATTTAACAAGTGACATCAATAAAGCTGGGTGTAGACGACAACATTCAAAATGCTAAAAATGGCTGAGCCTCTTACATTAAAGGACCAGCTTTCCTGTAGTGTTGCTCACTTAACGTAGCTACAACAAGATCTGGCTCAAATCAGCCGCAAATGTTTTCAGTCAGATATTCACGCTTTCCATACGGAGTTCAAATATATATATAACATTTTGAATGGAATAACATTGCTTGTGAAACGTCAGAGCAGTAACGATGACACTTTGGCAAGAACAAAACGCACACTAGTAGTAGTCATCGCTCCTGCTCAAGAGTCTACACATTCTGGGTGATGAAAAACAACATCTCACTGGCTTCTTCTCTGGCAAGCTCTCATTGGCTATTGCTGATCATCGTGCTCAAAACTTGTCATTGCACATCTCACACAACAAGAGCACTGTTTGAAAATATGGGGATGTCTAGGACTGCTCAAAGACAAGATCGGTAGCGCTCAGATTGAGTGTGACCCGCTCACATAAAAGGAGCGTTGGTGACGACCGCGCACCCCGAGTAGGCAACTTCATGGGCATTTTGTCCAGGAGCTCAAAAAATTGTCTGGGACTGCTAAATCCAGGCAAAAAGTGGTGTTGCTAATGTTTACCCACACATGAACACACACACAGAGACAGAGAAACAGACAGGCAGACAGACAGGCAGCCAGCCAGCCAGCCATGAGAGCTACACACAGAGACAAATAACTCAAACTGATTGAATGTAGTGGCTGATGTCACTGGGTGAGTGGGATACGTACGGCCAGCATGAACTTGGCGTCCTCTACCATGTCAGCCTCCAGCAGCTGTATGAAGAGGTCCGAAGCAGCTCTGTACGATGAAAAGTGATTTGCCAGCCTCTCTGCCATGGCACTCACTACACAGAGACACACAGACAGGATCACAATCAACATAGATCTCACTCAACAAGGTTAATGAGAAGATTGATCTTATAGGGTATACAGGTTGGTACACTGCTTGCTGATGGTCTGTTTCAAGAGTATCAACTACTGCAGTAAATTCTATATGAAAGTGGGGACCATGTTGGAGATTAAAGACACATTGTCTGAAGGTGGGCGGGTGAGGTTACACAGGTGTCGGTGTTCCTTACATTTATCCAGAGCAGCGCCATTGTTCTCCTCCAACACCTTCCTGAAGACAAAGGCCATGCTGGCAGCCGGACCCTGAGGCCCATCACCCTGTGTGTAGACAGCCTCCAAGCCCTCCACTGCAGAGTCCAGGTCTCCACTGACAGAGAGAGAATATAGGCATTTCGCTGGGGGTTAAAAACAGAAGGGAAAAAAAGGATCCAATCTCTTCACTGAGACCTCAATGTATCCGCTGGGGGAAGTAGCAGCAGAACTTTCTGGGAAAGAAATAACCAGTAAAACACGATAGTAACAGAGATAGAGAGGTCGATGAGGGCATACAGGGAGGTATGATTAAATATTCTCTAAATATGCGAGGAGCGTCCCCCTCATCATTCATCCACACACAGAAAGAGAAAAACAAAGTGCATCAAACTATTATCGGCCGCATTAGCATTCTCTCTGCTAACAGTGGCGTGGGGGTGTCATCCCCACCTAGCTCCCAGGGCCAAGACGCAGGACGATAGGATAGCGGAAATGAAAAGGCGCTCATGCCCGATTGGGCAGCACTCCCTGCTCTCTCGCCTGCCTGGGCCTGTCAGGAAGAACTCTGACCGCACCCCCACCACGATTGGCCTAAGCAGCTGTGACACGTGCGGGGCGGCACGATTTGAGCCGAGCTGACTGGTTAAGAGGGAAGGGTCCAGAAAGGAGCGCCACATTTAGAGATGGACCTCTGTAAATTATTCAGACTCAGTCAGAGCAGTCACAGTGGATTCAGACACAGATTAAATATTAATGTGGGCTGGTGGAGAAGGAGAGGAAAGGATGTAGAGCGAGGGGGGAGAACTAGAGGAAGGGAGGAGGGAGAAGGCTTGTTGGGGTCCCAGGTTGGGTTGTTCATATTTGGTGAGTTTAGCCTATTTGGTAGTAGCAACCTCTTCATAAACATTCCTCTGTGTAACATTGTGTGTGCTGTATTCCCCTAGGGTATTGTTAACACACTGGGTATTGGATGCCAGGGTATTGTTAACCAACTGGGTATTGGAGGCCAGGGTATTGTTAACACACTGGGTATTGGAGGCCAGGGTATTGTTAACACACTGGGTATTGGAGGCCAGGGTATTGTTAACCAACTGGGTATTGGAGGCCAGGGTATTGTTAACACACTGGGTATTGGAGGCCAGGGTATTGTTAACCAACTGGGTATTGGAGGCCAGGGTATTGTTAACCCACTGGGTATTGGAGGCCAGGGTATTGTTAACCCACTGGGTATTGGAGGCCAGGGTATTGTTAACCAACTGGGTATTGGAGGCCAGGGTATTGTTAACCAACTGGGTATTGGAGGCCAGGGTATTGTTAACCAACTGGGTATTGGAGGCCAGGGTATTGTTAACCAACTGGGTATTGGAGGCCAGGGTATTGTTAACCAACTGGGTATTGGAGGCCAGGGTATTGTTAACCAACTGGGTATTGGAGGCCAGGGTATTGTTAACCAACTGGGTATTGGAGGCCAGGGTTATTCAAAATCCCATGGCACTCGTAAGATTAGGGGTTTTCACCCTGGTGTCATGGCTAAATTCCCAACCTGGCCACATTCCATCATGGTTACCTGATCATCCCCCTCATTCCTAATTGGCATACAGTGCATTCAGAAAGCATTCAGACTGTTTTACTTTTTCCACACTGTTACGTTACAGCCTTATTCTAAAATTGATTTAATCCGTTTTTTCCCCTCATCAATCTACACACAATACCCCAAATGACAAAGCAAAAACAGGTTTACACATTTTTGCAAATGTATTTAAAACAAAGAAAACTTAAATATCACATGTACATAAGTATTCAGACCCTTTACTCAGTACTTTGTTGAAACACCTTTGGCAATGATTACATCCTTGAGTCTTCTTGGGTATGATGCTACAAGCTTGGCATACCTGTATGTGGTGAGTTTCTCCCATTCTTCTCTGCGGAGTGGCTGGGCCACTCAAGGACATTCAGAGACTTGTCCCAAAGCCACTCCTGCGTTGTCTTGGTTGTGTGCTTAGGGTCGTTGTACTGTTGGAAGGTGAACCGTCACCCCAATCTGAGGGTCCTGAACGCTCTGCAACAGGTTTTCATTAAGAATCTCTGTGCTTTTCTCCGTTCATCTTTCCCTCGATCCTGACTAGTCTCCCAGTCCCTGCCGCTGAAAAATATCCCCACAGCATGATGCCACCAATATGCTTCACCTTAGAGATGGTGCCGGGTTTTCTCCAGATGTGATGCTTGGCATTCAGCCAAAGAGTTCAATCTTGGTTTCATCAGACCAGATAATCTTGTTTCTCATTGTCTGAGTCCTTTCGGTGCCCTTTGGCAAACTCCAAGGGGCTGTCAGGTGCCTTTTACTGAGGAGTGAAATCTATCTGGCCTCTCTATCATAAAGGCCTGATTGGTGGAGTGCTGCAGAGAAATGGCGCCGACAGAGGGCTGCCTCGCTTCTAGCTCTTTTATGTATTACTACTTACATTATTAGCCCAGATTTGTTCATTGCAATGCTACTGAAACCCTTGATAACAGCAAGACAATACCCCTTCATAAAGCTGGGCGCGATTGAGTGCTAAGTAGGTGAGTAGATGAACCTTACTTTTTGATGTGTCCCATGGCAGTGTTGTTGAGAAAGACCATGCTTGACAGGTTGAGGGGCGTGCCCAACCCCTTCATCAGAACCTCCACTTCCTGGATGCCTTGGACATCCCCATGGCTACCGAGGGATTGGACCAATCGTGTGACGGACAGTTTTGAGGGCACTTGGTCTCCCTGCAGCATGGACTTGAGTGTGGACATGCCATCTAAGGGTGGGAGGAAGGCAACAGAATGTATGCAACAAAGAAACTCAGTGTGTGTGTTTGAGCACGTATCACGCAAAAACCCACCTTTGGCTAGCCCTCTCTTGACCTGTGTAATGATGAGGAGGCTGTTGGCTATGTCATTCAGCTTGAACCCTGGGACACGGCCTACGGCACTGAGGAACAGACAGACATAAGTCAACAATCTTCAACCTTACAGCAGAGGTGAACAACCCTCCACTCCACTGAAATGGGAATAGAGAGAAGAGGGAGAAAATAAGACAAACAGAGGGACAGAGTGAAAGTGAGTCCGACTGACAATCAAGTCTGGCCATAGAAGTATTACAAAACAACCGGGTGTTCAGACTACTCGGAGGTCCTCTCCAGCTCCGAGTGTGGGGGGCGGTGAGTCTCCTCTGGGGCTGGGCAGGGAGAGAACAGCTGCTGCAGTGATGAGACCCTAGGTAATGTCCCTTTCCCTCCATCCCTCAGTCGATCCCCTTGTCCTTTCAGACATCTTTTTTTTCCCATTTCAGAGCCACTAATACCTCAATCAATCTCCCTTTTATTATTACAGTCTCCGACCGGATTAATCTGGCTGCTCAATTGAGCGTTGGCCTCATGCTCCTTATCGCCGTGCCGACCAACCACCAGCCCTCTGCACACTCGGACAGATTGCTGCGGAAACCTTGGTCAGAGTGATTCTTATCAATCCCAAGGAAAGAAAATCCCCCCTGTCGCTGCCCTCTAGCCTCCCCATCTCTTGCACTCTTTTCACCCTCTCTCTGGGGTCTCCCCCCTCCACCCAACTTCCGCTCTGACCCTCCCACATTTCTCTCCATCCCAATCCCCTTAATCTCTGCTAAGCGCCCCACTGCTCAGTTATGATGCAGCCCCTCCTCCTCTCCCCAACCCAGCCTTGGGCCCATCTGGCTCCAGCCCTGTCTAAGTCATCCACACGCAAGAGACTGGGCTTTATACACACTAGGGGAATTATTACTGTACTGGCGTCTTGATCATCTTCCCACATGATTAAACCAACCCCCACTGCATCCCTTCTCTGATAATTTCAAGGTCCCTCACAGGACTAAAAAACCCTGGGTTAAGTCATGCCCTGTACTGGCCTGACGTAGGGGTACCTAAAGTTCTGGAGCGAAGGGGGACAGGTGGGTATGTGGTGTGTGTAATGTGGAAGGTATGCGTTGAATCCTTAAAGTAATTCTACTAACTGTTCATAAACACACAGACAGACACACACAGGGAACAGCCACCCGAGCCAGTGAGCGAGGGAAGAGGATTATACAAAGAGTCTCCTGCTCGAAGGGGACAGATCATCAGTCATGTGTTATGAGCGATGAGAACCTCATTTTGCTCTCGTTTTTTAAAAAGGGATAACTAAGATCTGCTACTAAGATCCCAGGACAACCAAAAAACACACACGATACATTACTAATCAGCAGAAGATTGTCATTTTTGTGCAAAGTCATCCGCTTCCCAGAAAACCAAATTAATCTGTGGCGATAGGAAGGGGCTCAAGCGCTTCCGAGGCTTACCAGACCACTGCTGTTCACATCCAGCAGGGTTAAGGGTCAATTCACAATCACTTGGTAATCTCAAACCTAATTCAAGAACCCTGGCTGCCCTGTATACTGTAAGCTTAACCTGTGACAAACCAGAATTTGACTCCGAGTGTGGAAGTAGCCCACTGTAAAAGTGTGTGGTTTCTTGGTCAGGACCACTGGCAGATAGAGAGGGGGAGTGAGTGAGGGAGAGGACACAGGACATACTGACTGGTGAACACACACAGACAAACTCACATCTCTTTGACCATCATGGCGTTCTCCATACTACCCTCGGCCAGCAGAGCCCGGATCAGACTGTCGTAGGGGGCTGGGCCCAGGGTCACACCCTTCCTATCAATATCCTTCAGCATATCATAGGCCTCTGGACAGACCAACAGAGGGAGATGGAGGGAGAGAGGATGAGAAATGTAGCAGGAGAGAGGGATTGATAGAGATCACCATCAGGAAACATATGAAAAGCATTCAACAATCCACCATGTCAACCAAACATGTTTCGTAAAACATGTCTCAGTGGTCATGGGACAGTCTGTATTAAGAGAAGCTCAGGAAATCCCCAATATTACCAATGGAGGTCTGGCAACAATACCTTTAGCCTTGCCCTTCTTGCAGAGGGTGAGCAGTCTGAACTGGTAGTCAGCAGGGTTGTTCTCTGCAGTAGCAGCCTGGGTACTGGCTAACTTGGTGGCTTTGCCCTTTGACCCTTCAGGCTTGGTCTCTGACTGTGCTTCTCTGTCTGCAGCCTGCTCATACCACACCTATGGAAAGGTAGAGTACAACATACTGTGAATAACTACTATCAAAACAGTCACTGGTAAAATATGGGTCAATATTCACACGATACAAAAACAACGGCCCCTATGGCACACAAGAGCATGCTTATCCCATAGAATAGTGTGTGTGTGTGCAAGTCAATCTGTGTTTCAGAATTCTACAATGAAGCATAGAAACAGAGAGTTGCAAATTGCATATCACAACCCATTCACAACATATCTGGGTGATTGGTGGATGTCTGTGTCGAGTTCAATGTAAAACTGATTTTAGTACTTCACTTAATTTCACTAGTTTTCTTTGTCGTGGCAATTCTGAATCATGAAAACACAAAATCACTCAAAACAAAGTAGGTAGAATGTTTGTATTGAGAATGCTTGGCTAAGAGCCACAGCGTTGATTTGCAACTCAGTTTTGGTTGCAACAACCCCAAGACTAGACGACTTGCTTCTGCCATCGAAGATTCTACATTTTTCTAAAATGAACTTTTACACCCAGCAATTTCATCAGTCCAGACCATGGATGGCACATCAATATCTCCTTGCAAGACCATCAAATATATTGACATGGGTAAGAATGAAATAGTGTATTCTCACCAGGATTTGGTTTATTGCCATTTGTGTATTTCTCAACATTCCATGTTTAGAATGCATTATGGTACATCTAGAACTGATTGAACATGTGGCTTTGGGTCAGGTCCTCCCGGGTTTCTCAGAGATCTGGGATTGTGAGTGGTACTGGAAATCTGTTCCACAAGCACATGGAAATGATGCGCAAGGTGGAGTTTCACAGGAGAGTGAGGAGGGAGCTTTATGAGCAGCGTATGAGCTCAGTTAACCAGTGGCTTTTCACTGACGGAGAGACAGAAACTGGATGCCATGTTTGTAGCCCAAAACGGTTTGGATGCTACAGACAGAAGCTGGCACATCAGCGTTACTGACTTATGGGGGTCTTCGAGCAAAACGGAGAACAGTGTTTGTGTGAGTCCTCATCTTTCCATATTAGTTTGTAGGCCAAACCGTTCGGACGTGTTGCGGAAATTCTTACACAGGGACACTCAAAGTCCATCTTAAATGGATCATTGTTAATTCTCCATACACTGGAGAGGTTTTAAAAAAATAACCTCTTATTATCCAAATAACAATCAGCTTATTATCCAAATTTCTAAATCAGCTTTACATGTCATATCTCACAATCGCACAACTTCACATCCACTTAGTACCATTCCCAAACACACTCGGTAATCTCCCTTATTACCCATGTGCATCTTCAACTATTCTCTTGTTGTTACTTGCTATTAACCTTATGTAGCGTCAACGGTTCTCTTGCCACTACTTACTATACATATAAATAACACCTCGTATTCAAAAATACCTTGTGTTATTTTGTAGTGGTTGTAGACCACAGACATTTCTTCTAAATGCCTACAGACAGCTGTCAGCAAGGCTTTCCATGGTACCATTACACCCTCGACTAGTGAATAGTCTTCTCTCTATAAGACTGTACAATATTTTTTTACTTTTTAAATTATGAATTCTCTATCAGTGCGCTGCACAATTGTTTATTCTTGAGTGGATGGTCGTGCAGCCGGTACATAATGAAAAAACAATGCCAGAATGTTTTAGTTATGTTCGATATCACCTCTTCTTGGTGAAACTTGGACGTGTTCTATGGCTACAAAGAGCAGGGAGGAAGGTGAGCCATGGTTGGCTTCGATGCAGTGGCACGCAATAGCATCATCTGTTCTTATTTCTAATAGCAGCCTTAAGTTCTGCGATGCGATGTTTCAATGCTCGCTTAGTTTGACCAATGTAAACACAGCACAGGGGCATTTGAACATGTATAGGACTTTTGTGGTTCTACAATTAATGAAGCTTTAGATTTTATATTCTTTACCTGTTCTTGGGTGGGATTTTTGTTGTTGTTGTAGTATCGGTCATATTATCAATGTACAGTGGCCACACTTGTAATTTCCATTGGGAGGGCCTTTGACCCGACCGGCACATGGGCTGTACTCCTTGGAAAAACACAAACTTGGGGGTGTTTTGTACTGGTTTCTATTCGTGCTAGTGACTAGGCTTTGTCATCCAGTCTCTCTAGCACGGGTATAGGCCTGTTCAATGACACTAATTACAACCACGTTGCAGGATCATTTTGCGCATGTCATGAAAAATGTCCCTTTAAGTATAAGAATTGCGATGCGTCTTTTTTTGAGTGAGGTGTGTGTGTGTGTTAAAGTAGACTGTTGTAGGGCCCCTCAATCTTCAGTCACCCGTTCAGCGACCGGGGGAGGGGGTTAAGCTACGCTGGCCTGGGGTAAATTAGGCTACGCATACGGGCCGGGGAGGCTAAAAGGGGGTGTGGGGGTTGACAACTCCAGGGAGCCTCAGGTCACAAGGGTCATCTCCAAGGGCTAAAGCCATCACTTTGAGTCTCATCTCCCTCCAGGCCTCCCCAACAAGCCAAACAAACATGGACACAACTGGAAGGAAGCTGGAAAATAATGTATTCCAATGGAGAAATAATGTATTTTGAATCAACAGAGGAAACCGGTGCAGTCAAGCAGAGGGAATGCTGGGTAATTTGGTCACATCTTTCCAGTAGCCTCTGCCAGAGTCCTCTAGAGACTTGTGCTAAAAGTCCACTAAGCAGCAGAAGACATGGTGTTATTTAGGAGTGGCTGAATTATTTGGGCATTAGGGGCTAGTATTAATTCCTGTCCCAATGATCATCCCAAATTCAAATTTACCCTAGCTGTAGCTAAAATACAACGATTTGTTGTTTCAGACGGACTGTCGCCAGAGGTGCGGAGAAATCAGACTAGTTCAGGGATTTCAACCAACTAGGAGTCAACCAGGACAGAGGGGGCACCATGGCAAGCCAATGATAATGAAGCCTTTAATAAACTGAGGTACTAAAAGGTAGCGTCCTGCCCGCGATTCACTGTGCAACAAACTGAACATCAGCAGAGAGGATGAGCTTTAATGAAGCAAACACTGATTTGGGAAAATGACTGATTTGATGGAATAGAAATAAAAGGAGAGCTGTGCTTACTAGTGGTGGCAGAGCAGGAAGTGATTTCAGAAGGCTTTCTTTTACCTCAGGCACCTCGAAAGGCACCTCCTGTCCATTACTCTTGAGGATGTCAGCCAGTATGCGCAGGGTCCTCTCTCTTGGTATCACATTCTCCTCCTGCATCTTGGTCCAGGTGGCCTCCGCCTTGCGCCAGTCGTTTGTGTCCTCTGAGGGTGAGAAAGAGCATGATCACATGTACGCACACACACACAAACTCTTCAAAAATGTATTTTTATAAAAACGAGGCTACTTGGTTAAATAAAAGGTTAAATAAAAAACATAAAACATGCACACGAACGTGTATACGCACACAGACATCAAGATTCCTTGTTGACACTCATGCTGCTTAATGCTGAGAGAGCAATCAAGGTAGAAAAGGCCTAATCTGCTCATCCTCCTCAGCCAGACACTTAACTCTGGGCTGATTTGATTTGTATCCGAGCAGGCTTTATCTGCCCCGGGCTGGACTGGGCAAACAGTTCCAAAAAAGCACAATCTTCACGAGATGTAATCTAGTCATACACTATCTGTGGATACTGGAATTCTCAACCCATTCTCTCACACACAAAATGGCCCTGGGGTTACGCCACTGTTCACGCCACATTGCTGCCAGGGATTGGGGGGGGGGGGGGCAAAGGTTAAACGGTCACATGAGAAGAGGAGATGGAGGGAAGTAGTAGTGACTTTAGGGATAGTTGGGGGGGCTTAATATAACCAGTCATCAACGAGTGCCTGATAAACCTTTCTGTATTGCATACTGTACAGAGTACATCAAAAATCCAACATGTTGAAACATACAGTATATGATTTAACACACATTAAACCCATACATTCCTGTAATTTCCCAGAAGTGAATATCTGAATATCTCAACTCTAGAACAATCCCCCTGTGAGTTATCCAAGAAAGTAATATCCAACAGGCTCAAAATGACCAGAAACAGAATCACATGAAAAAGATAGATGAAGGGTGTATATGGATAATACCAGAGCCATATAATAATGGTTCTGGATAATACTATGGTATGATGCCCTTTGGACACGCACACTGAGAGGGTGGCATAAGTGATGTGTAAAGTGAGGTTCATAAACTTGGAGAATGTAGATCCAGTCAGTCCATCCATACAGCGATGGTGAGATACAAGGAAAGACCTTAGAATTATGAATTAGAATCAGGGTTGGGCTCTATTCGAAATGAAGGGAGTCCATTTAGGAAGTGATTTGACAAATATCATATCCTTTTCAGTTTATCGAGAAGCCATTAAAAATAGATGCCCCTTTTTCAATCATTTAGTTGAAATTTCAGTTTACTTCCTGAATTGACTGCCTTTGATTCGAATTGAGCACAACCCCGATTAGAATACTAATTGAATAGTAACTTAATAGGATGTCGACAGGAAAGCCACCCAGTCAGAGAAGAGTAGGGATGGAGGTTGAGGGGGACTTACTGCAGAGCCGCAACACGTAGTGATACAGCTCATCCCGGTCACATTCAAACAGCTTGGCTGTCATATCCACCATGCTCTCCAAAGACTCCATCTACACAGGGACACAATACTTTAGACGTGGTGCGTGTGCATGTGTGTGCGCGCGACTGTGTGTGGTCTCTCTCTCACCTGGTTGCCGTTGATGCACTTCTCAGCGTACCACTGCAGGCGTCCTGGTCTAGCCCTTAAACCTGGAGTCTGTGGGACCAACAGAAAGGACTTATTTAAAACAAATACAGCGTGGTTTATGTTAAATCAACGAGTGCCTGATAAACCTTTCTGTATTGCATACTGTACAGAGTACATCAAAAATCCAACACGTTGAAACATAGTGACCTCCATTTCATACCTCATGATTGAGTATATGATTTAACACACATTAAACCCATACATTCCTGTAATTTCCCAGAAGTGAATATCTGAATATCTCAACTCTAGAACAATCCCCCTGTGAGTTATCCAAGAAAGTAATATCCAACAGGCTCAAAATGACCAGAAACAGAATCACATGAAAAAGATAGAAGATGAAGGGTGTATATGGATAATACCAGAGCCATATAATAATGGTTCTGGATAATACTATGGTATGATGCCCTTTGGACACGCACACTGAGAGGGTGGCATAAGTGATATGTGTTCATAAAGGCTAGGGAGGGTGGGGTGGAAGGGGTTAGAGATGGGATAGCATTTCATCAGTGCTCCAGTCAATCAGAGTGAGATAGTCCCTTGGTTCTTCCACTCTGCCCTGACATGTTAATCTGTCTATGACCAAGATCTCTCAATCCCCCTGTGCTGCAGGACCATGGCTACTTGATCAAAAGACTACGCATTATGGTCTTATACAACCAGCCAAAGGACAAATTACAATTTGTTCTGTTCTCCGCCACCGCGTCTAATCTGCTTAGTAAATAAGGCCGAGCGCAAGTGGTACATATTTTTTCTACAGCAAACAGGAAATCCCCCCCGCCCCGCCCCCAGCCCAGCTTGCTACCCCCCACCCCTCCAGCCAGGGATCTAAGCCCCCCGAGGGCAAATCTTCCCGGGCATAAAATCCATGGTGATAAGTCCCTCTTCCTCCCGCTTCACACACACACTCTGTACTTTTCACTTCCAGCACATATCCCAATCCCCAAAAGGACATCTAGGTCAGATTATTAAGACAATCTCCTGCCTGCTGCTTTGTGGTTTATGAAACTCAGCCCCTTTGACTATGCTGTCTGGACTAGAGTGCCACAACAAGCTCACATCACACACCCACAGCAAAGACAATGCAGTAGTGTTGCACAAACTCACATAGCCTTTCTATACTCATACTACCCTCTCACAAATTATGCTCAACAATCTCAATTTCTTGTATTTGACACTTATAATTAATACTCCCCACTTACACAAAACCCACCTTACATCCCCCCCACACACACACCTACCTAAATGGTGCCCACCCCTTAACAAAACCACCTAACCTTAACCATAACCAAAAAGTGGTACCCATTTCTATTGTATTTCATTTAATTACCTGCAATTAAACACCTTGCAATTATACAAAACAGAGTCAGCGGCGAACCTCTCTGTTCTGACACTTGAAGCTCCACTGAAGAGGAAAGGTCTCTGTGATAGATCTCAGTCATCCATCTGACCTCCCAGATATCACTCATTTTAATTAGTGGGCAGAGTTAGGGGGCAGAGTTCACATGGAGAGGATATCTGGCTGGGAGAACGAGAGCTTTTTCTGATTCTGACCTACCGGTCCGACATGAGACCACTTCGCAGCTATTTATACACACAGACCAGGTAGAGAGTTCTCTTCTATGTTTAGCCTCAAAGTTCTGCACAATATGGAGACATTAAGCACAGTACACAACAACATGTAGTGAGTCACAAGTTCACAATAGACCAGAAAGGAGACCACCTTTAGGCCTAAATCCAACTGCCCACATTTGAAACAGATTGTCGCAAACATACAGAACTGAAGGGCATTTCATGACAAAACAAAAAGCCAAAAGAAGATATTGAAGTTGAAATGAAAAACACTAAATGTTTTGTGTTGGTCTGGTATCATCTGAAGCTTGTCGGAACCTCCCCTTCTGAGACGATATGGAACAGGGACTGTACGTTCCATTCTTAGAGGGGTATTAGTACACAATAATAGCATGTCAATATTTAAGAGGGTTTGCAAATCATAGTTCATGTCCTAAATCCTCCTTATAGAAACTCAGAGGGGACAAGCAGCTTTTGGCAAGCCCTGTCACAGGGCCAGGACACCATGATACATAGATGATCTGGTAAAGTTGAGAGAGAGAGTGCGAGAGCCACACAGTTCCAGCAGATAGCATTATTCTCATCCTGAAGAATCAGGATATTAAAAGGCGTTCAGGGCCAAATAACTAAATCGCCTGCTCCCCTCCTTATCAAGTGACCGTCCCTCTACTGTCGATCCATCCTCACCGACATCATTTTCATCTTATCCCCCCCGGACCAAAGCCTCCTCATCTGATGAGTTTTTAATAACCAGGAAGAGGCTTAGGATGGGCGCTGCCAGCCAGCCTGCTGCAGCCCAGAACAACAACAATAACAACCACTACATCTACCTAACTTTAATAAGGATCGTATGAGGGCACAGTTCTGGAAATGGTAAGGGTGTAAGCCTAAACGGCATGGATTGTGTCTATGGTCAAATTAATATCTGCATTAAGACACACACATATGGTTATAGCATCTGCGCTCCAGCTTCCGCCCCACATACAACACACGGTACAAAAATACCCCCATTTGACTTAAAACAAGAATACGCACAGACACACACCTCATGGCACTAATCCGTACTAACTGGTATCCATCCAGTCATGCAAGTGGACAGAGAAGACAGGGGAATTGAGCTGGGAGATTAGGATGGTTGGATAATTAAACATCTGAATGGTTTTGTCTAAATAAATGTTCAGTGAGGAAGAATAGACTCCTGAGCTGCAAGCGTTTGGAGGGTGTGTCGGGGGATCGGCCTGAAAGCAGAGACGGCGGATGGACTGACACGAACAAAAGACACAGAAAACGAATCAAGAAAACAGGACTTGTACGGAGCGCTTCTTCCCTAGGTACCTTCATCTAATAGAAGCTCTTCTCCACTCCAGCCGCAAAACATCTTCAATATGCAGCTCTGCTGAACCCGAACCCTGCCCCCAGAATGATGTACCCCCTCAAACCTAACGAGTAACCACCTTACAGCCCAATTAGCATCCCTCTCCTGAAACGGTGTTTGCTGGCCATCTCAGAAGATGGCTATATCATAGTAATGTGTTTGCTGGGATGTTTAACACCTCCCCAGAGTTTTAGGCATTAACCTACCCCTTAACACCACAGCGATATACAGCAATGTGTTCAGGAATGTGCCTGTCCTCTCTAGCCAGTTAATATGCAAATACAAAAACGCAGTCAATCCCTCAAATCAGAACTGTAGCTTAACCCCTGACCTGTTAGCTCCCAGGAAATTCCCAGAGATAGGATTGGCTCCAATCTCTTAATAGAAATTGGAAATAAGTGACTGCTTTTCATATAAACCACTGGCCACATCCAGCACGGAACACGCACAAACACACACTCCTCTGCTTCCCCCACCTGTTCCATTGTGTTGCTGGGGAATGGCATTAGTTCAGATTTAGACCCAATCTAATTTAAAAAGAGGGAACTTATTACTGCCGTCTAATTAAGTATCTTTAAAATAGCTGTGTGCTGCATGCAAACACAATGGGAGGTTGGGTGGTGGTCCCACCTCAATGATTTTGCGGGCCTCCCGGTGGCGGCCAGTCTGCATGAAGGCGAAAAAGAGGTCGTACAGCATTGTCATCTCGCCTCGCTCCTGGCTCACAAAGTCCATCGCTGTGGGAAGAGGAGAGGGAGAGCGAGGTATGAGAGGCTAAACAAAACAACACACACACTTGCAGAAAGCTTTTCCCCACATTCTTCCAGTCCCATTAGAATGGCTATAAGCTGCTTGGCTTTCAGAGCTGAAACTTCTCAAAGAGCTGCTCTCAGCAGTCTGCTGCCAATCTCCCTCTATCAGGCACTGGCCAGGTGGAGATGTGGGGGCTCATCTGCATACACACCAGCACACACACACAGTCTATCCATAGAGACACTCAAAACTAATACCAATGCAAACCTCACACGCTTTAACAATCTGTACATTTGAAAAAAGGGACTGACACAGAAAACTATTTCCATCCATTCATAAGTTTGCTGAGGGATAGAAATGAAGTGAATTTTTGATAACCGACACAATATGTGGTTTCCAGGCAGGATGAGAGGACAGAGCAGCACAGGGGTGTGTGTTTAAGGGGAGGCCCCGTCTGACCCTGGGCAGGGGCAGTGCCACTCCCAGGGTGAGAGAAGAGGGCATAGGGCCAGGGGGTGTAGAGTGGTGCTCAACAGGGGGGGGGCACTCAAACACACTCACCTACAGCACACAAAGGACTTAACCCCTTCACCACCCATTTGTCAAGAGGAGGAGCCATTAAAATCATGATCGCCAGCATCCTCCACAGTGACCTGGGGCCCGTTGTCAATGGTGGGCTCTTAGTAGACACTACACAGTGACTACGGGCTGTCTTGGGAGAGTGCACATTGTACATCACACACACATTGTTGCACTACACTACATGTCATGAATGTGAGGGTGTAGGGAGGAGGGATGGATGAAGAGTTGAGACAGCCCAGGACAACACTGGGGACGAGCTCCCTGCCATCCAGGGTCTCTATATCTGAGGAAGGATGGAAAATTTGCCCAAACTCCAGCCAGCCAAACCATAGACCGTTCCCTCTGCTACCGTCTGGAAAACGGTATCGGAGCATCGACTCACAGACCAGCAGTCTTATGGCTTGGGGTTAGAAGCTAAATAGTCAACTAATGATACCTGAACTATCTGCACTGACCTAGACTATAAGCAGGGACTGTGAAGTAACACAAACATACGCACTATACACACACACGATAACATACGCACTATACACACACGTACGCATGGATTTTGCGTTGTAGATATGTGGTAGTGGAGTATGGGCCTGAGGACACACAGTGTGTTGTGAAATCTGTTATGAATGTAATGTTTTTAAAATTGTATAACTGCCTTCATTTTGCTGGACCCCAGGAAGAGTGGGGATCCATAATAAATACAAATATGTACACATTCACTAGACACAGATACACACAAACTACACAAAACCCTCACACATTCACAAACGCATCATTTGCTGCGGCTACTCTGTTCTTTATTTTACTCGTATTATCTATCTTGATGCCGAGTCACTTTACCCTGCCTTCATCTACATATCTATCTGAAATACCTGGTACTCCTGCATATAGCTCCATTCTAGTGTATTCCTCGTGTTAGTTACTATTTCATTTTGTATTATTATTTTGAAACTGACTCGTTGGGAAAGGTACGTAAGCAAGCATTTCACTGTAACGTTTACACCAGTTGTATTTGGCGCATGTGATCAAGAAATTTGATTTGTGGTGGTGGCATTCACCTTTCTGTAGGAGCTCCGTGTCTCCCCTCTCCACCAGGCCACAGATGACGTCGTGGATACGTGGGAGTTGTCCATACTGCTTCTGACACTCCATAGCTGCCTCCAGAGCCCCGCCAAGGTCCTTACTGGTGAGACACACAGAGAGAGAAAGAGAACATTCATTTAAAATCAAATCTATATGGCTGAGCGAAAACAAGACTACTCCAGGCCTTTTGACCTCCGTCACAAATGACTGACCTCACAACAATGGAGCCCTTTTCAGCCCTGACAGGTCAACCAGGAGATGAGGCAATTGGCCACGTTCCTTTGACAAATCTCTCTGGTAGAACAAATGATTAAAAACATTGGGTTTTTCCAGGGTGAATGGATGAATAGACGGGAAACAACCTCTTTTGTGATCTTTAGCCTTCTCTCCTGTTCTCCAACGCTTTCAGCATCCCTCACCCCCCTCACCTCACCCCCAGCTGCGCAATTTAGAGGAATATGGCAACAAAATTAGAGCGCTCCCCGTGCCATCTCCACCCTCCTCCCGCTCCTCCCCCTGAACAAAGAGCCTGGGAGTGGGGCTGACAGAGGGCTGACGGAGAAGACAGAAAAACACCACTCCAATCCCTTCTATTGTGACTGCGCCGCCATCAATCTGTTGATTGGGTAATTACCATGCCAATCACACAGAGGTCACAGAGGATAGGGCACTGTTGGGAGGGGTCAGGTGGGGTGGGATAGCGAGCCAGAGAGCGGGGAGGGAGTGAGTAACAGGTATAATTTCTGTAGTGTTTTCTACTCTTGAAGATTATACAGCCGCCGGACAAGGAAATGTGCCTCCCACCCAAAAAAAGTCTGACCTTGGTATGGGCAGAATGGAGAGGAAGGGGAGGTGGGTACGGGCAAAACACAGGATGTGATTGAGCTTGGAACACAAACTGGGCTCAGGCAATCGGTTTTAATTGAAATGAAGAGCGACAACATTATTCATCAAGCAGGAGTCAAGAGGCAATTCAACCACTCGCTTCCTGATTGAACAGCCACTCTCCAGAGAATGAGAGAGCAGCAGAGAGAGGGAGAGAAGAGGTGTAATTTATTCCAAAAAAAGTGAGGGAGAAACTTTTACTGGACAGGAATATAGTGACCTGTGATCTACCTGCCAGGCATGTGTGTATGAATCCTCAAACTGGAGTTAAGTTACAGCCATACATACACTCAGTCAGTGTTACCTCATTCCAAAGGTATTCTGTCACATTCTACAGAATAATTTAATACCAAGACGGTCGATCAGACATTTACACCACCCTCCCTCCATTCGACGACACCTCCATTCCGCCCACCCAAATACCCCAAACCCCTTCTCACAGGAAAAACGTCTTTAGAAACTCCCGACCAGCATCGCAATTACAGCGCCCTCTCCTCCCATCTCCAACCAAAAAGAGAATTAACCATGTTGAAGGCTTCATAATTTCCCTAGGTACAATTTAGCTGTCACTTGTGCTCCGATTTACTCAAACACGTTCCCCCGTTAATGTCACCAACTTTGCATGTCAAGCACTTTCCAGCCAATTAAGTCCTGAAAAAAGATGGTGGCAGCGAGTGCTTTACGCACAGAACCTGAAGGATTAGACAAGAAAGATCACTTCTTTCCATCCTTTCATTATTTCTTTGCACGCCTCTCCTTCCTCTCCTCCGTCCCACTCTTTTGTTCCACAGAGATTGGCATTCACGTTATCACACCACTGTCCCCTGGAAGGAAGGGAGGGCCGAGCAGAAGAGGGTGTGTGTAGGGGAGAGTGTGTGTGTGTGTGGTGTTTGATCGTGACACCTCTAGCCTGCTGTTATGAGTTACATTAGGACACGGCTGCAAAGCCACAACATACAGTATACTCTGTACACACAGTGACAGACATATTGATTAATCTGTGGTCAAGTCCAACTTAATGGCTAGTCTGTCTCGGTTCCACATTTGTGTTGTACAGCTGCACTTACATACTCCACTCCCAATTTGTCCCTCACCCCCTCTCTCGCTCACGCACACACACTAGGAGTGAATCCAGTTCTCCATCTCAGGCTGGAGCCGCCTGACAGCTCTCCTCCGTCTCATCTCCAACTGTAATCCCCCCCCCCACTCCTCTCCAAGACTTGTCTCTCCCACCTCCCATTGTTAGGCTCATTAGCATTGCAGGGGTGCTAATCAAGGATATGGATCCAGTAAGGCAGTTAGCTAGCGGTTAGCGTCTCAGAGAGAGAGCCAGTGTGTTGGAGCGGTGCTCGGCGGCTAACTGGCTAGGCTGACGGGCTGTCAGCGTTAATCTGGGGGAGAAGTGTTCATTAAGTCATTACTGCTGACACTGTGATGAGACAGCGTCGCCAGAATGACACGTAGCGCTTTGTCCTCCGCCGCCAACGCCTCCCTGACTGACGGCACCAACAGAGAGAAGAGAAAGAGGAGGGGATGAGATGGAGAGCGAAAAGGAGGGATGAATAGTGGAGGAGATGGGAAGGGATAAATATGGAGAAGAAAGGGGAAAGAGATAGATGTGGAAAAGATAAAGGGCAGAGACGTGAAGAGAACGGGAACCCTTATTCTGGGGATGGCAAAAAATAAGACAAATCCTTAACTTAAGTCTCTAAACTTTGTCTTTGTGCCAAGAAGAGGTCTAGGCTATACTACGCCACAGAGAGACCTTTACAGGTCTAGAAATCCCTCTATAAAGCATTCCTCACCCTGGGTTTTGTATTGTGAGCCCAGTGAACCCCAGTGATTCAGTGGTGAACGTGGCTCTGCTCTGTGCAGGGAGAAGAGAGATCCCTTGTTTTCACTGCTGCTAATGAACCTGGGGAAATTACCAAGCTAATCTCAGAGCAGGCAGCAATTAAGGCATGAACCTCCACGGTGTGTTTGTGTTGAGCACTGACTGACAGCAAACAAACAGCCCCAGGGGGGAGCTTGCACCACACTGTTGTGTGTGTCAAACGTCCATGTGTGTAAAGGTACACCCTTGGTACACCCTCTCCCAGAGCATGTTGGGGGAAAAGGGTGTGTGTGTGTGTGTGTGTGTGCGCGAAGGGGGGTTGTTTCAAACAGTGCGCAGCATGGCTGTGGCAAATCCAGCAATTAGTGCTCTGTACATAATTAACATGCAAATGAGCTGATCTACTTAAAAGCTGTTCTCACAAATAGACCTGAACAGGGGCTGAGGGGTGGGGCCATGGGGCCGCGGCTCCCAGAAACACAGGTTTTTCCCTCGGACTGATTTGCATATTACATTTTTAGCGAGAAGGCATCGATAGCCATCTCAGAGAAGCGGAGCGTGAGTCAGAGTTATGTAAATAGGGGTCAGGAGGGGGAGGCTAGGGTTGTTAGGGGTACAGCAGCTGGCCGATCCCCAAACACACACACACACACACACAAAGCTTCGCAATCTACCCCCCCCCCACCTCTGTTAGAAAGACACACAAACACAAAAATGCATGCACAGCCCAGCCCCAGATCCAAACCCTCCCTGACTGAACCAGTTCCCCAGAATGCTCCTTCAAGCATGATCAGGAACTCTGGCTCACATGACCCACCACAGCCAATGACGAACAACGAAGCAGTGAGACACAGGAAGTCCTTTTCCCAGAGAAAATGTTCAGGTACCCTGTTGGGCGTTATCATCTGGGCTCTGTTCCATTCCACCACTTAGAATGAAGGATTACTATAGGACACACACACAATGTAAATAGTCCGGGTAGCCATTTGATTACCTGTTCAGGAGTCTTATGGCTTGGGGGTAAAAGCTGTCGAGAAGCCTTTTGGTCCTAGACTTGGCGCTCCAGTACCGCTTGCTATGCGGTAGCAGAGAGAACAGTCTATGACTGGGGTCTGACAATTTTTAGGGCCTTTCTCTGACACTGCCTGGTGTTGAGGTCCTGGATGGCAGGCAGCTTAGCCCCAGTGATCTACTGGGCTGTACGCACTACCCTCTGTAGTGCCTTGCGGTTGGAGGCCGAGCAGTTGCCATACCAGACAGTGATTCTAGCTAATCAAACCTGGGTTCAAATACTACTTCAAAAGTAAATATTGAGATGTACCCAAATACAAATAAATACTCCCATGCATTTGAACCCAGGTCCAAGGACTATTTAAAATATTTTCAAATACCATAAAACAGTCTCAAATAGCCGCTTGTCCCTGTGCCTGGCAACAGCACACATATCAGCAAATAAACAGCCGTTTCAAATAAAACACAGGGTCTAAATGAATTGTTACATTAAATAATTCAGTAATGACTCAAAAAATTTGCTATTATCAGTATTTAAATCAGCACTAAGATCTACTAGCCAATGGCTGCTAACAGCGGAGAAATGCTAGCTTACTGGCAAGTTCAAACAGTCAACAACTTCAGAGTACAGACACCTAGACAATTGGGAAAATCGCCATCTATTCACAAAAGTAAGAACTGCCAAAAATGGACAGTCAAAGTGGAGAATAATAATAATATACAGTAGCAGTCAAAAGTTGACACACCTACTCATTCAACCTACTCTACATTGAAGAATAATAGTGAAGACATCAAAACATTGAAATAACACATATGGAATCATGTCGTAACCAAAAAAGGTAAAACAAATCAAAATATATTTTATATTTGAGATTCTTTAAAGTAGCCACCCTTTGCCTTGATAACAGCTTTGCACACTTAGCATTCTCTCAACCAGCTTCGTGAGGTAGTCACCTGTAATGCATTTCAATTAACCTTTTGAGACTAGGGGGCAGTATTTTCATTTTTGGATAAAAAACGTTCCCATTTTAAAACAAGATATTTTGTCACGACAAGATGCTCGACTATGCATATAATTGACAGCTTTGGATAGAAAACTCTGACGTTTCCAAAACTGCAAAGATATTGTCTGTGAGTGCAACAGAACTGATGTTACAGGCGAAACCCAGATAAAAATCCAATCAGGAAGTGCCGCATTTTTTGAAAGCGCTTCATGCCAATGACTCCTTATATGGCTGTGAATGGGCTACAAATGAGCTTACGCTTTCTACGTATTCCCCAAGGTGTCTACAGCACTGACGTCTTTTTACGCATTTATGTTGAAGAATAACCGTAAGGGACCATATTGAGCAGGTGGTCACATAATGGCTCCCGCAAAAAATATTGCGTAAAGTACTGAGGTAGCCATTATTCCAATCGCTTCTAATGAGAAACCAATTGTCCCGACGGATATATTATCGAATAGATGTGAAAAACACCTTGAGGATTGATACTAAACAACGTTTGCCATGTTTCTGTCGATATTATGGAGCTAATTTGGAAAAAAGTTCCGCGTTGTAGTTTTTCAGTCGATTTCTCAGCCAAACGTGAAGAACAAACGGGAGCTATTTCAGCCTACAAAAATGATATTTTTGGAAAAAAGGAACATTTGCTATCTGACTGGGAGTCTCCTGAGTGAAAACATCCGAAGTTCTTCAAAGGTAAATTATTTAATTTGATTGCTTTTCTTATGTTCGTGAAAATGTTGCCTGCCGCTAGCAGAGCCTAGCATGGCATTATGCCATGATAAACTTACACAAATGCTTGTCTAGCGTTGGCTGTAAAGCATATTTTGAAAATCTGAGATGACAGTGTGATTAACAAAAGGCTAAGCTGTCTCTCAATATATTTCATTTGTGATTTTCATGAATAGGAAGATTTTCTAGGAAGATTTATGTCCCCTGCGTTATGCTAATTAGTGTCAGGCGATGATTACGCTCCCGGATCCAGGTTTGAGAGTCCCAAGAAGTTAACATGTGTGCCTTGTTAAAAGTACATGTGTGGAATTTCTTTCCTTCTTAATATGTTTGAGCCAATCAGTTGTGTTGTGACAAGGTAGGGGTGGTATACAGAATATAGTCATATTTGGTAAAAGATCATAATATGGCAAGAACAGCTCAAATAAGCAAAGAGAAATGACAGTCCATCATTACTTTAAGACATGAAGGTCAGTGCAGTCGCAAAAACCATCAAGCGCTATGATGAAACTGGCTCTCATGAGGACCACAAAAGGAAAGGAAGACCAGAGTTCATTAGAGTTACAAGCCTCAGATTGCAGCCCAAATAACTGCTTCACAGAGTTCAAGTAAGAGACACATGTCAACAACATCAACTGTTCAGAGGAGACTGCGTGAATCAGGCCTTCATGGAAAGAAACCACTACTAAAGGACGCCAATAAGAAGAAGAGACTTGCTTGGGCCAAGAAACACGAGCAATGGACATGAGACCGGTGGAAATCTGTCCTTTGGTCTGATTGAGTCCAAATTTGAGTTTTTGGGTTCCAACCATGTCTTTGTTAAACACAGAGTAGGTGAAAGGATGATCTCCGCATGTGTGGTTCCCACTGGGAAGAATGGAGGTGTGATGGTGCTTTGCTGGTGGCACTGTCAGTGATTTGTTTAGAATTGAAGGGACACTTAACCAGCATTGCTAACACAGCATTCTGCAGCGATATGCCATCTCATCTGGTTTGCACTTAGTGGGACTATATATTCTTTTCAACAGGACAATGACCCAACACACCTCCAGGCTGTGTAAGGGCTATTTGACCAAGAAGGAGAGTGATGGGAGTGCTGTATCAGATGACCTGGCATCCACAAATCACATGACCTCTACCCAAATGTGGTGGTTTGGGATGAGTTGGAGTGCAGAGTGAAGGAAAAGCAGCCAACAAGTGCTCAGCATATGTGGGAATTCCTTCATGATTGTTTGAAAAAAATTCCAGGTGAAGCTAGTTGACAGAATACCAAGAGTGTGCAGAGCTGTCATCAAGGCAAAGGGTGGCTACTTTGAAGAAACTCAAATATAAATCAAATTATATTTTAACACATTTTGTGTCACTAAATGATTCCATGAGTTATTTCATAGTTTTGAAGTCTGCACTACTATTCTACAATGTAGATATACATACACACACACACTGCTCAAAAAAATAAAGGGAACACTTAAACAACACAATGTAACTCCAAGTCAATCACACTTCTGTGAAATCAAACTGTCCACTTAAGAAGCAACACTGATTGACAATAATTGCCACATGCTGTTGTGCAAATGGAATAGACAACAGGTGGAAATTATAGGCAATTAGCAAGACACCCCCAATAAAGGAGTGGTTCTGCAGGTGGTGACCACAGACCACTTCTCAGTTCCTATGCTTCCTGGCTGATGTTTTGGTCACTTTTGAATGCTGGCGGTGCTTTCACTCTAGTGGTAGCATGAGACCGAGTCTACAACCCACACAAGTGGCTCAGGTAGTGCAGCTCATCCAGGATGGCACATCAATGCGAGCTGTGGCAAGAAGGTTTGCTGTGTCTGTCAGCGTAGTGTCCAGAGCATGGAGGCGCTACCAGGCCAGTACATCAGGAGACGTGGAGGAGGCCGTAGGAGGGCAACAACCCAGCAGCAGGACCGCTACCTCCGCCTTTGTGCAAGGAGGAGCAGCAGGCCACAAATGTGCATGTGTCTGCTCAAACGGTCAGAAACAGACTCCATGAGGGTGGTATGAGGGCCCGACGTCCACAGGTGGGGGTTGTGCTTACAGCCAAACACTGTGCAGGACGTTTGGCAAATTCGCCACTGGCGCCCTGTGCTCTTCACAGAATAAAGCAGGTTCACACTGAGCACATGTGACAGATGTGACAGTCTGGAGACGCCGTGGAGAACGTTCTGCTGCTTGCAACATCCTCCAGCATGACCGGTTTGGCGGTGGGTCAGTCATGGTGTGGGGTGGCATTTCGTTGGGGGGGCGCACAGCCCTTGATGTGCTCGCCAGAGGTAGCCTGACTGCCATTAGGTACCGAAATTAGATCCTCAGAACCCTTGTGAGACCATATGCTGGTGCGGTTGGGCCCTGGGTTCCTCCTAATGCAAGACAATGCTAGACCTCATGTGGCTGGAGTGTGTCAGCAGTTCCTGCAAGAGCAAGGCATTGATGCTATGGACTGGCCCGTCCGTTCCCCAGACCTGAATCCAATTGAGCACATCTGGGACATCATGTCTCGCTCCATCCACCAACGCCACGTTGCACCACAGACTGTCCGGGAGTTGGCGGATGCTTTAGTCCAGGTCTGGGAGGAGATCCCTCAGGAGACCATCCACCACCTCATCAGGAGCATGCCCAGGCGTTGTAGGGAGTTCATACAGGCACGTGGAGGCCACACACACTACTGTGTTTTGTGTGACTTGTTTTAAGGGCATGACATCAAAGTTGGATCAACCTGTAGTGTGGTTTTCCACATTAATTTTGAGTGTGACTCCAAATCCAGACCTCCATGGGTTGATAAATTTGATTTCCATTGATAATTTGTGTGATTTTGTTGTCAGCACATTCAACTATGTAAAGAAAAAAGTATTTAATAAGAATATTTAATGTAAGTCGCTCTGGATAAGAGCGTCTGCTAAATGACTTAAATGTAAATCTAGGATGTGTTATTTTAGTGTTCACTTTATTTTTTTGAGCAATATATATATAACCATTTACAAATATTATGAAAGGGACATTTTGCCACAATGCACAAATATATATATATAGAGTAACTTTTTTATTTTTGTCTTAGTATTCCTCATATATATATATATATATATATATGAGGAATACTAAGACAAAAATAAAAAATGTTACTGTGTAAATAATAATACATTGCATGAAATGAAGAAATTCATAAAAAATGTTGGAAGTGAAAACTGAAAATAAACAATTAACTATGCAAATGAGCCAAAGCATTATGGAAAAAGACACCTGGCTCAAATAGAAGCCCGTCTCTAACAAGCGCCTGTTGTAATCAGTGATTTAAACAAATAAACGCCCGAGTTATTAATTGAAGGACATGTTTTAAGGACATCATTTGAAAATGGCCACATTATTTGAAAATACACTATAAGTATATGTATTTGAAGTACATGTATTTGAACACAGGTCTGATGCTGAAGTCCTATAGAGTACCTGACAGCTGTTAGGACAGGAGGAGGGAGTACTACTCACGTCTCCAGGTGGGCTGAGACCAGAGGGGAGCAGAGGTTGGCGGTGGGCGTGGCCAAGCCCAGGGTGAAGATGGTGTCTTGGAGCCTACGGACAGCTACCACGTCCCCCTTCATGGCCGCAGCATTGAGGACATGGAAGAGCAGGGTAACTGTGGTGTCCCTCACAACCACCTCCTTCTCCTTCATTTCCTTCAGCATGTCCACTGCCTCTGTGATTTGGGGGGAGAGATGGAGAAGAGAGAGAGGCGGGAGATGGATGGAGGGAGGGGGAGAAGAGAGAGAGGGGTGGGGAGAGATAAAGTCAACATTGGAGCTGGCCAAATGCATGTTGATAAAACTACAATGCCAACATCTGACACAATTACTCAATAAATGTCAGCTTGTATTACAGTCAGTTACTTGTGGTTTAACTGCCTTGTCCTCGAGAGACTTAGGGGGCCAGGAACTACAATGGGGTGGTTAAAATAAGTAGTCAGCGCCCAATCTCACTTGATGGGAAGACTCCAAATGAAAGAGGGAGGGAAGGAGGAGACAATGTGAGAGAGAATGAGAGCGAGATGGGGAGAAGGTGATAAAAGGCCCCTTAGATAATTTCATGTGGGGAAAACAAACCGCTATTAAAACAGCATTTTACACCCAGCAGGAATGCAAATCGGCCCGTATAATGCCAATTTCCTGCTAATTGCTACTTGCATTTCTAAACGAGACTACAATTACCGGGCCGCTTTTTCCCCGTCCCTGTGCCGAAAGCGATGGGGCTAAATTATAGGTGTGCGGCGAGTGCCCGGCGTGCCCTGGCCCCGGGTCCTACAGAGGTAATAATGGAGGCTTTTCAGCAGGCCGGGCACCCATCTGGCTGACTGGGCCGTGCGGAGTGAACACTCTCCTCTTCTCATCTCTCTCCCCCGGCAGCAGTCAGCTGCTCTGTGGCAGGGCCAGACAATTAAGATGTGTTTACACTGTGTTTAGAGGCGTGCTAATGGGCTGATACCGATAGGGTCTGTTTACACCGGTGATACTAATCATCACAGCCTGGTCAGAGATAGAAAACATCTAGCTCGCCAGTACCCACCCCATGTAAACACACACAAACAAACTAACTTTTATTGGCTTTGGCCCTCAACTACCACGCATATGTGAGTTCTGGCCTCATTTGGGCTCAAACCTCAATTGCTACTCACAGTGTGAGTGCTGTGGCTAGCAGACTCAATAACAGCCAAAATAGAAAGGACCCTGTGTTGACCACTACAGGTGAGTGCAGTCGGGTCCCACCATCCCTTCAGTTCTGGCAGTCTAGTTCTCTGGCTAGCTATTATACCTCTTCAACCCGAGTGTTCTCTCAGGGATGAACACTCCAGTGACACAACAGCACACACACACACTGGTGTGTGCTTTGGCATCTAAATTCCAGTCTGCCTCTCAATCTCTCCCTCCCCCCTCATTTTCATGCGTTGTTATGCAAATGAAGCACAGTCTGTGACTGTCACAGATTTAATGAAGCAAAAAGGGAAATTGGAAAGGGGAAGAGGGGTGGGGGTTCATGTGGGTCACACTGAGTTTCTAAGAGGCAGCTTTTGTTTTGTGTCTGGGGTTCATTCTGTTCTCTCTCCGGGGCATCAGGACGGGGTGGATATGGATCTGAACAGGGCCCAGTTGGGCCATGTCCCTCTGGGGTTGGGGTGACCCTACATGTACCTGTGGACATCCCCTTCACTGGATCTCTGAATATATTTCTCTGTAGGATGATACTGTGGAGAGGAATCAAAGCCTTGACTAACGACAAAGAAAGCCTTGGATGCTGTTCCCCAGAATGGTTGGGTTTTCTGCCTTCAGGCTACGGCCTCATTGTGATTGAATGGTATTGGATGAAAACCTGCAGACAACTGACAAAGAAAACATGGAAAACCAGCTGTGTGGTTCTATGAAATCGATTGATAAATCAAGTACCAAGTATCAAGGGGTAGGACACCAGCAAACACTGCAGCCCTTGTGAACTAGACTAAGAGGCTAGAGTTTAATTCATTAGCTGTAGGTGTGAACTCACTGGGTCAGGGATATTTTTTATTTTATTTCACCTTTATTTAACCAGGTAGGACAGTTGAGAACAAGTTCTCATTTACAACTGCGACCTGGCCAAGATAAAGCAAAGCATTGCGACAAAAAAAAACAGTTACACATGGGACAAACAAACATACAGTCAATAACACAAAATAAAAATCTATATACAGTGTTCCAATGCAGTAAGATTAGAGAGGTAAGGCAATAAATAGCCCATAGTGGCAAAATAATTACAATTTAGTATTAACACTGGAGTGATAGATGGCAGACGATGTGCAAGTAGTGATACTGGGGTGCAAAAGAGCAAAAATAAATAACAATATGGGGATGAGGTAGTTGGGTGTGCTATTTACAGATGGGCTCTGTACAGGTGTAGTGATCGGTAAGCTGCTCTGACAGCTGATGCTTAAAGTTAGTGAGGGAGATATAAGTCTCCAACTGCAGTGATCTTTGCAATTCGTTCCAGTCATTGGCAGCAGAGAACTGGAAGGAAAGGCAGCCAAAGGAGGAGTTGGCTTTGGGGATGACCAGTGAAATATACCTGCTGGAGCGCGTGCTACGGGTGGGTGGGTGTTGCTACGGTGAACAGTGAGCTGAGATAAGGCAGGGCTTTACCTAGCAAAGACTTATAGATGACCTGGAGCCAGTGGGTTTCACAACGAATATGAAGCGAGGGCCAACCAACGAGAGCATACAGGATGCAGTGGTGGGGAGTATATGGAGCTTTGGTGACAAAACAGATGGCACTGTGATAGACTACATCCAATTTGCAGAGTAGAGTGTTGGAAGTCAAAGTCAAGGATCGGTAGGATAGTCAGTTTTACGAGGGTGTGTTTAGCAGCATGAGTGAAGGAGGCTTTGTTGCAAAATAGGAGGACGATTCTAGATTTAATTTTGGATTGGAGATGCTTAATGTGAGTCTGGAAGGAGAGTTTACAGTCTAACCAGACACCTAGGTATTTGTAGTTGTCCACATATTCTAAGTCAGAACCGTCCAGAGTAGTGATGCTAGTCGGGCGGGCGGGTGTGGGCAGCGATCGGTTGAAGAGCATGCATTTAATTTACTTGCATTTAAGAGCAGTTGGAGGCCATGGAAGGAGTGTTGTATGGCATTAAAGCTTGTCTGGAGGTTTGTTAACACACAGTGTCCAAAGAAGGGCCATAAGTATACAGAATGGTGTTGTCTGCGTAGAGGTGGATCAGAGAATCACCAGCAGCAAGAGCGACAATTTGTATTTACAGAGAAAAGAGTCGGTCCGAGAATTGAACCTTGCGGCAAACCCATAGAGACTGCCAGAGGTCCGGACAACAGGCCATCCGATTTGACACACTGAGCTCTATCAGAGAAGTAGTTGGTGAACCAGACGAGGCAGTCATTTGAGAAACCAAGGCTATTGAGTCTGCCGATAAGAATGCGGTGATTGACAGAGTCGAAAGCCTTGGCCAGGTCGAAGAAGACTGCAGTACTGTCTTTTAAATCGATGGCTGTTATGATATCGTTTAGTACCTTGAGCATGGCTGAGGTGCACCCATGACCAGCTCCGAAACCAGATTGCATAGCGGAGAAGGTACGGTGGTATTCGAAATGGTCGGTGATCTGTTTGTTAACTTGGCTTTCAAAGACTTTAGAAAAGGCAGGGTAGGATAGATATAGGTCTGCAGCAGTTTGGGTCTAGAGTGTCTCCCCCTTTGAAGAGGGGGATGACCGCAGCAGCTTTCCAATCTTTAGGTATCTCAGATGATACGAAAGAGGTTGAATAGGCCAGTAATAGGGGTTGCAACAATTTCGGCAGATAATTTTAGAAAGAGGTTCCAGATTGTCTAGCTGATTTGTTGGGGTCCAGATTTTGCAGCTCTTTCAGAACCTCAGCTATCTGGATTTCAGTGAAGGAGAAGCGGGGGAGGGACTTGGGAAAGTTGCTGCTGGGGGTGCAGAGCTGTTGGCCGGGGTAGGGGGTAGGCCAGGTGGAAAGCATGACCAGCCGTAGAAAAATGCTAATTGAAATTCTCGATTAACATGGTTTTATCAGTGGTGACAGTGTTTCCTAGTTTCAGTGCACTCGGCAGCTGGGAGGAGGTACTCTTATTCTCCATGGACTTTACAGTTTCACACAACTTTTGGGAATTTGGGATGCAATTTTTTGTTTGAAAAAGCTAGCCTTTGCTTCCCTAACTGACTGTGTATATTGGTTCCTAACTTCCCTGAAAAGTTGCATATCGCAGAGGCTATTCTATGCTAATGCAGTACGCCACAGGATGTTTTTGTGCTGGTCAAGGGCAGTCAAGTCTGGAGTGAACCAAGGGCTATATGTATTTAGTTCTCCATTTTTTGAACGAGGCATGCTTATTTAAGACTGAGGAAAGCACTTTGAAAGAATAACCAGGCATCGTCTACTGACGGGATGAGATCAATATCCTTCCAGGATACCCGGGCCAGGTTGATTCGATAAGGCCTGCTCGCTGAAGTGTTTTAGGGAGGGTTTGACAGTGATGAGTGGTGGTCGTTTGACGGCGAACCCATTACATACGCAAGCAATGAGGCAGTGATCGCTAAGATCCTGGTTGAAGACAGTAGAGGTGTATTTAGAGGGCAGGTTTGTCAGGATGTTATCTATGAGGGTACCCGTGTTTACGGATTTAGGGTCGTACCTGGTTGGTTCCTTGATAATTTGTGTGAGATTGAGGGCATCTAGCTTAGACTGTAGAACGGCCGGGGTGTTAAGCATATCCCAGTTTAAGTCACCTAACAGTACAAATTCTGAAGATTGAAGGGGGCAATCAATTCACATATGGTGTCCAGGGCACAGCTGGGGGATGAGGGGGGTCTATAACAGCAGCCACGGTGAGACTTATTTCTGGAAAGGTGGATTTTTTTAAAGTAGAAGCTTTAACTGTTTGGGCACAGCCCTGGATAGTATGACAGAACTCTGCAGGCTCTCTCTGCAGTAGATTGCGACTCTGCCCCCATTGGCAGTTCTATCTGGGCGGAAAATGTTGTAGTTAAGGATGGAAATTTCTGAATATTTGGTGGGGGTAATCTGACATTAGGATAAAACCCAAGTTAACGAGAGAGCGAGAGCGTGTGTGTGTGTGTGTGTGGTTAGGGGGAAAAAAGGTTACCCCCTCCCCGACTGTCCATCAGCACGTTACACACACTAGCAGAGTCGTACTGGGGGAAGGAACATGTTAGCTAGCCTGCGAGGGTATGAGCACCCATCAGAGGAGAGAGACAGCTCATCTCTTCTTCTCTCCTTCCTGACGGCACCACTAATCACCACGACCAGTGGCTCGGCGCTAACATGACCAAATGGAGGCTAGGCGTCCAAGCAGACGGAGTGGTATGTATATCAGCCAGCCAGCCAGCCAGCGATCTGAAACTCATCCAGCCACATACTGCCACGGCCAGGTAAACAAATATCACACAGGCCATTAATCCCTCTAATTTCCCTGCCTTGTGTTCCACTAGGCACCTGCACACCCAGGGCTGTGTTTACCGGAGGACCCCACAGAGGCTTTAGCTATCCCTATGCAGGGGGATGAAGGGAAAGGTGGAGAGGTGAAGGTGGAGGTAAAGGAAGGAAGTAAGGAAAACAACAAAGCCATTAAAAGCGGGGAGCCAGTGAGCGGTCCTGCCACAAGTCATGATCTTCAGTGCGGGCCTAGCTGTCTGTAGCGCAGCCCGGTAGACCGGGGCAGTGAGGTGTGCTAATGTGGATGACAAGCCGCCGCCGCACTCACTGGGGCTAATGGCCAGCGAACCCCCCTCCCTCCCTCCCTTCACAGCACCTCTGCTTGAATTCACATGCAAATTTGTGTGTGTGAAATGTTCAAGCACTTTCCCGGACATGATATGCCATTAGTATCAGGACGGATTTCTGTAATTCTGTTAAAGTAGCGAGAGTCCTGTAATTTTCTCTCGCTCTCTCTCTGTGACGGGGGGAGACAAGGAGGACAGAAGGGGGGGTGAGAGTGACACACATCTTGAAGGAAAGAGAGAGAGGTAGCGTGAGAGAGACGGGGCACACATTTACGCTGTCACTGTGTGCACAAAGCAAAGAAGAAACACTTTTATTGTAATTGGGTCTTACATGGGCAGGCAGAAACCCACCGTGGCATTCAGATAATGGCTGGTTAATGTGGGCGTCCTGAGAGCGAGAAAAAGGCGGCTGCTGCCTGCTCCTTGCCACATGCATACAGCCTGCTCTCTGAGAAAATAATTACTCCTTCAGCAGACATTTAACTGCATCAAACACTTCCTTCACTCAGGAGTTGAACTTTGCTGTTCTTTCATATGGCGTATGGATATAGGCATCTTGTAAAGAAAGATATACAGTTGAAGTCGGAAGTTTACATACATTTAGGTTGAAGTCATTAAAACTCCTTTTTCAACCACTCCACAAATTTCTTGTTAACAAACTAGAGTTTTGCATGACAAGTAATTTTTCCGAACAATTGTTTACAGACAGATTATTTCATTGTATCACAATTCCAGTGGGTCAGAAGTTTACATACACCAAAATTCCAGAAAATGATGTCATGTCTTTAGAAGCCTCTGATAGGCTAATTGACATCATTTGTGTCAATTGGAGGTTTACCTGTGGATGTATTTCAAGGCCTACCCTCAAACTCAGTGGCTCTTTGCTTGACATAATGGGAAACTCAAAAGAAATCAGCCAAGACATCAGAAAGAACATTGTAGACCTCCACAAGTCTGGTTCATCCTTGGGAGCAATTTCCAAACATCTGAAGGTACCACGTTCATCTGTACCAACAATAGTAGGCAAGTATAAACACCATGGGACCACGCAGTCGTCATACTGCTCAGGAAGGAGATGTGTTCTGTCTCAGAGATTAACGTACTTTGGTGCGAAAAGTGAAAATCAATTCCAGAACAGCAGCAAAGACCTTGTGAAGATGCTGGAGGAAACAGGTACAAAAGTATCTATATCAACAGTAAAATGAGTCCTATATCAACATAGCCTGAAAGGCCGCTCTGTCAGGAGGAATGGGCAGAAATTCACCCAACTTATTGTGGGAAGCTTGTTGAAGGCTACCCAAAACGTTTGACCCAAGTTAAACCATTTAAAGGCAATACATTCAATTAGTATTTGGTTGCATGTAAACTTCTGACCCACTGGGAATGTGATGAAAGAAATAAAAAGCTGAAATAAATCACTCTACTATTATTCTGACATTTCACATTCTTAAAATAAAGTGGTGATCCTACTAGGATAAAATGTCAGGAATAGTTAAAAACTGAGTTTAAATGTATTTGGCTATAAGGTGTATGTAAACTTCTGACTTCAACTGTAGATGTACAGGCTTAACAAACCACACATTTATCCCTAAAATATGACTGACCAGGAACAAGTCTGGTGTTAGCCTGCTGACCTAAAGACAAAGCATTAGCTCGGGAGCTAACAAAAGTCTTCAGGTCTCAAGCATGGTGACTTTTCAGGCAAGGTTTCTCATCAGTCTGGACAAGGAACCCTGAAAGATTTTCTTTAACAGAAAGCAACTTGCCTCGACTATGTTGCCCTGACAGTGTCTAGTGCCCACTCACCTTCCAGTCTGCCCTGCTTGGTCAGGACCTTGACCAGAGCCACATACTTGCTGGAATCCAGAGACACAGAGGAATCCTTACGGCTCCTAGACATGAGGGGTTGAGAGAGTTAGACCATAGAGAAATATACATTTTTTTTTTTTAAATGTAATTTGTGTGTGAAAGATCTCGAACATGGCTGATGCAGTTCATGTCACAATTGTAACTCCCATCTCCCTACAATTCAGATTCCTCTACCCCCCCCCCCCCCCCTCTGATGAAGCAGCGCATGGGAAAGGGAGACAGAGATTGGAGCTGAAGTTGAGTGCAGCACCGATGCCTTTCTGTTACTGAAAGGTTACAGATGCAGGGTGTGGGGTGTGGGGCAAGGAGCAGAGATGGGGGTACGTACGCACCGGATTCATCAGAACACCCCTGTCCACTGCTCTGGCCTGGCCATTGCATTAACGTCTCTCCTCATCCAGCTCATGTTCAACTTTAATGCTTAGCTGGACCGAGTAAAGGGGAATGTGTGTGTGCTTCCCCAATCCACTTACAGCTCTCTTTTCAAGTTCAGTGCCTCTTCCACATTGTCATGGCGACAGCAGAGGTGGATGAGAGCGGCGTAGCTCCCGGCAACCATGTCTGCCTCGTGTTGTTTCTTCAGCTCCAGAGCCCTGTCCAGTTTCTGTCAGAAAGACAAGACGTCTTTAAAAATCAACCTTCATCTCAAATGCTTAATCCTAAAGCTGGACTCATAGCTCACAACTGCAGAGCCGCAATAGTCAGCCGGCCCAGTACGACATTAACAACCCTCATTTAATTGTCTCTTACTGTTGAGCAGCAGACTATCACTCTGGAACTGAACCAGGTTTAAGCTTAGCAAACATTACCCAAAAGAGAGAGGGCATGTGTGGTGAGACTGTACCTCCTCGGCACACAGAGTGAGGATGAGTTGTTTCAGGGTAGCTCCTACTGGTTTACTGTCAGCCTTCAGCTCAGCCAGCCTGCTCTCCAGCGCCAAAACCTTGCCATCCAGAATCTGAAAGGTAGACAGGAAAACGTTACACGCACTCTCCCTAAATGACCATAACCTACAGTGGGGCAAAAATGTATTTAGTCAGCCACTAATTGTGCAAGTTCTCCCACTTAAAAAGATGAGAGGCCTGTAATTTTCATCACAGGTACACTTCAACTATGACAGACAAAATGAGAGAAAAAAATACAGAAAATCACATTGTAGGATTTTTAATGAATTTATTTGCAAATTATGGTGGAAAATAAGTATTTGGTCACCTACAAACAAGCAAGATTTCTGGCTCTCACAGACCTGTAACTTCTTCTTTAAGAGGCTCTTCTGTCCTCCACTCATTACCTGTATTAATGGCACCTGTTTGAACTTGCTATCAGTATAAAAGACACCTGTCCACAACCTCAAACAGTCACACTCCAAACTCCACTATGGCCAAGACCAAAGAGCTGTCAAAGGACACCAGAAACAAAATTGTAGACCTGCACCAGGCTGGGAAGACTGAATCTGCAATAGGTAAGCGGCTTGATTTGAAAAAAATCAACTGTGAAGACATACAAGACCACTGATAATCTCCCTCGATCTGGGGCTCCATGCAAGATCTCACCCCGTGGGGTCAAAATGATCACAAGAACGGTGAGCAAAAATCCCAGAACCACACAGGGGGACCAAGTGAATGACCTGCAGAGAGCTGGGACCAAAGTAACAAAGCCTACCATCAGTAACACACTACGCCGCCAGGGACTCAAATCCTGCAGTGCCAGACGTGTCCCCCTGCTTAAGCCAGTACATGTCCAGGCCCGTCTGAAGTTTTCTAGAGAGCATTTGGATGATCCAGAAGAAGATTGGGAGAATGTCATATGGTCAGATGAAACCAAAATATAACTTTTTGGTAAAAACTCAACTCATCGTGTTTGGAGGACAAAGAATGCTGAGTTGCATCCAAAAACACAGCCATACACCTCATGTGAAGCATGGGGGTGGAAACATCATGCTTTGGGGCTGTTTTTCTGCAAAGGGACCAGGACGACTGATCCGTGTTAATGAAAGAATGAATGGGGCCATGTATCGTGAGATTTTGAGTGAAAACCTCCTTCCATCAGCAAGGGCATTGAAGATGAAACGTAGCTGGGTCTTTCAGCATGACAATGATCACAAACACACCGCCCGGGCAACAAAGGAGTGGCTTCGTAAGAAGCATTTCAAGGTCCTGGAGTGGCCTAACCAGTCTTCAGATCTCAAACCCCATAGAAAATCTTTGGAGTGAGAGTCTGTGTTGCCCAGCAACAGCCCCAAAACATCACTGCTCTAGAGGAGATCTGCATGGAGGAATGGGCCAAAATACCAGCAACAGTGTGTGAAAACCTTGTGAAGACTTACAGAAAACATTTAACCTCTGTCATTGCCAACAAAGGGTATATAACAAAGTATTGAGAAACTTTTGTTATTGACCAAATACTTATTTTCCACCATCATTTGCAAATAAATTCATTAAAAATGCTACAATGTGATTTTCAGGATTTTTGTTCTCCCATTTTGTCTGTCATAGTTGAAGTGTACCTATGATGAAAATTATAGGCCTCTCATCTTTTTGAGTGGGAGAACTTGCACAATAGGTGGCTGACTAAATACTTTTTTGCCCCACTGTATATCTCTAAAACCCAATGAATACACTCACAACAACTCTGTTGTCTGAGAAGTTCAGAGGTTCTTGGCTGTCCACCAGGGCGATGACATCCTAAAAGAAACCAAAAGAATCACGTAAGAAAGAAACCAAAACTGCATCATTAAGAATACCTTCACATACAGTAGCTGTGAGTCAGTGATTTAGGACAGATACCTTGATGAGCTCAGGCACGTGATATGAGTCTAGCAGGTTTCTGATCCCTCTGTAGATGTTCCCAGGGATGATGATACCCTGCAGGTCAAACACGGGAGAACAGGATTAAAATAAATTCTTTCACCTGGGGTTGTCCATTTTAGGAGGGGGCAGATTGCTAATCTGAAATTTGGGACATGGTTAATCTGAATCTCATTATCCGCATAGACAACTCTTAATCTGAGATCAATGTGTGTAAGCCTGTCAGAGAGGTTGTATTTATGAATGGGATGAGTCAAATATCTGTGTGTGTGTGTACCATGCTCTTCAGCTGGTTGAAGTACTGCCTGAGCTTGTCCTCCTGAGCCTGCACCTCTGCCTCAGTCATGCTGTCCATCAGGTTATACAGAAAGTAGGACACAGCCTCTGTAGAGAAGGAAGAGAGGAGTGATGTTATACGTGCACACACACACACACACAGAACGTGGTCCCAGGATAATGGCTGTGTGTGTGTGTGTGTGTGAGAGAGAGTAGTGCTGACGGTATTCTTTGAGTGAAGCGAACAGTAATGCGTGTCGGGCGGGTGGCAGTGGGTGACAGCCTCGCACTCTGGGCGGCCGTGCGGAGGACACAACGGGAAGTGACACGGATAACTGTCTCCATCTCTCCCATCAGCACTACAGCCCGGTCAGACCACACACACACACACACACACACTGACACGGAGAGACACAGCCGCGCCACACACACTGAAAGACACACATTCCTGACAAACTAGACTGAGGCGCAGGCTGTTTGTTCAGCACTGTGTCAGCAGCCTGGGCCCATTTTCCCTGACAGACAGGCTGTCCCTCTGGCCAGGTCTCACACCCACCCTATATCTAGGGCAGGACATGAACGTGCAAACCGTCTTCATAACGCAGAGTGAGCGCATCGGCAGAGTCCTGCAACGGAGACTGCTGATATATACACAGTGAACGCATAGACAGAGACACAGATCCAGTGCCTTCAGAAAGTAGTTATACCCCTTGGGCACCCACCACCTTTGGTTTGTTACAGCCTGAATTTAAAAAGGATTCAATTGAGATGTGCTACTGATCTACACACAATACTCCACAATGTCAAAGTGGAATTTTGTTTAAGAAATTATTACAAATTAATGATACATTTAAAGCAGAAATGTCTTTAGTAAATAACCTTCAACACCTTTGTTAAAGAAAGCCTAAATAGATTCAGGAGTAAACATTTGCTTAACAATTCCCATAATAAGTTGCATGTACTCACTGTGTGCAATAATAGTGGTTGACATAATTTTTAGAAGTACTCCATCTCTACCCCACACATTCAATTATATGTAAGGTTCCTCAGTCGAGTAGTGAATTTCAAGCACAGATTCAACCACAAGGGAGGTTTTCCAATGTCTCGCAAAGAAGCGCACCTATTGGTAGATGGGTAACAAATGTAAAAAGCAGACATGGAATATCCCTTTGAGCATAGTGAAGTTATTAATTACGCTTTGGATGGTGCATCAATACACCCAGTCACTACAAAGACACAGGCAACTGAGTTAGGAAGGACACCTGAGAGGAAGGACACCACGCAGGGTTTTCACCATGAGGCCAATGGTGATTTTAATGGCTGAGAGAGGATGGAACAACATTGAAGTTGGTCCACAATACTAACCTAAAATGACAGTGAAAAGGAAGTATGTACAGAATAAAAAATATTCAAAAACATGCATCCTGTTTGCATTAAGGCACTAAAGTAATACTGCAAACAACATGAAATGGCAAAGAAATGTACTGTTTGTTCTAAATACAAAGCATGATGTTTAGGGCAAATCCAACACATCACGGAGTACTACACTTCATATGTTCAATCATGGTGGTGGCTGCATCATTTAAGCGATATTCTCGGCATCGGCAAGGACTTGTTCAAAAAAACGTCATCGAGATACGCACAGCGAAACTCCTAGAGGAAAACCTGGTTCAGTCTGCTTTCCAACAGACACTGGGAGACAAATTCACCTTTCAGCAGGACAATAAACAAAAACACAAGGCCAAATCTACACTGGACTTGCTTACCAAGAGGACATTGAATGTTCCTGAGTGGCCTAGTTACAGTTTTGACTTAAATTGGGATGAAAATCTATGTCAAGACTTGAAAATGTCTAGCAATGATCAACAACCAACTTGACAGAGCTTGAATAAAAATAGGCAAATATTGTACAATTCAGGTGTGCAAAGCTCTGAGACAGACCCTAAAAGATTCACAGCTGTAAATCGTTGCCAAAAGGTAATTCTAACATGTATTGACTCAGGGGGTTGAATATCTAATAAAGATAGTGTTATCATTTTTCATGAATCTTTAAAAAATGTAAAACATTTTCTTCCACTGACAGAATTGTGTAGATCGTTGAAAAACTATTCAATCCCAATTTGTAACAACAAAATGTGGAAAAAGCCAAGGAGTGTGAATACTTTCTGAAGGCCCTGTACAGACATGCACACAAACACCTGACTGTCCCGTGTGGCTCAGTTGGTAGAGAATGGAACTTGCAACGCCAGTTATGGGGCACCAGCACAAATAAATAAGAGTATAAGAGTATGATAAATGACTCCAATGTAAAATAAAAAAAATAAAAAAGATTGTGTTATGGCCACATTTTCATCCATTCACAAATGATCTTACCAGCAGATCCTGTAGCTCCCTGGGAGAAACGTTCATCTTTGTACAGCAGCTCAGTGATCTGAAAACAAGCATAACCTTAAGAGATGCATCTCATACAAAGACACGCCTACATACAAATCACACAGCATCACACCCGAATAGTGAAAACTTATGCCCCAGAATTATATAGCAGTCATATTGTTGCCTTTTAAAATGCAGCAATACAAATCAACACGGGAACTTTTAAAGAAAAAAAACATTTATAAATATTTATTTCTGCAAACTGGTAATAGTCTATAGGTCATCCAAATTACAAATCAAGATTTTGTGTGTCATATTTCAACCTGCAAATATTCTGAACCTTCCACCCGCCTCAATAAACCCCTGACAGTTTCACCCAGCCGATTATGAATAGAGCTGAAACCAAGGAGTGCTGTGCATTGTCTTACCTTGGCCATGCTCTCCAAATCGTCAGACCTGTAGGGGGCAGCAGAGGACAAGACATCAGGATACAAGGACACCGACAGAAATCGGCACACAGTATCAGGATACTTCAGAGGCAGCCCAATTCTGAATTTTCTTTACCCAATTCTCAAAACATATATCTGATGTGATTGGTAAAAGACCAATTAGTGGAATTTTTAAAATCAGAATTAGGTTGCCTGTGTAAACGCAGCCACATACAGTACCAGTCAAAAGTTTGGACACCTACTCATTCATGTGTTTTTCTTTATTTTTTACTATTTTCTACATTGTAGAATAATAGTGAGGACATAACTATGAAATAACAAATATGGAATTATGTAGTATCCAAAAACGTGTTTAACATATCAAAATATATTTTATATTTGAGATTCTTCAAAGTAGCCACCCTTTGCCTTGACAGCTTTGCACACTCTTGGAATCCTCTCAACCAGCTTCGTGAGGTAGTCACCTGAATGCATTTCAATTAACAGGTGCGCATTATTAAAAGTACATTTGTGGAATTTCTTTCCTTCTTAATGCGTTTGAGCAAATCAGTTGTGTTGTGACATTTTAGGGTTGGTATACAGAATATAGTCCTATTTGGTAAAAGACCAAGTCGATATTATGGCAATAACAGTTCAAAAAAGCAAAGAGGAACGACAGTCCACCATTACTTTAAGACATGAAGGTAGTCATCTTCAAAAACCCAGAAAAGGCTACTCTCCTCGATGTTATCCTCACAAATAATTCTGATAGATATCAGTCTGGTGTTTTCTGTAATGACCTTAGTGATCACTGTTTTACAGCCTGTGTTCGTAATGGCTGCTCAGTGAAAAGACCTGTCCTGATTTGTCATAGACGCTTGCTAAAAAAACTTTAATGAGCAAGTCTTCGTTCATGACCTGGCCTCTGTAAATTGGTATAGAATCAGCTTGATCCCTTCTGTTGAAGACGCTTGGACCTTCATTTTTGATATTTTCAATGATATTGTTAACAAACACCCCCCCCCCCCCCAAGAAAATGACAATTAAAAACAGGTTCAGCCCCTGGTTCGACCGTGATCTTGTGGAGTTACTCCACCTCAAGTTGCATTTGGCAAAAAGGCTCGGCACACTCATATTCAGGCTGACTGGCTATTGTTCAGGCTATCCGGAAGGCCAAAGTTAGTTACTTTAAGGAGCAGTTCTCTCTCTGTGGGTCTAACCCAAAGAAGTTCTGGAGAACGGTTAAAGACCTCCTGCTCACAGCTGCCCATGCCCTTAAGGTTGATGATGTGGTTGTTATTGACAAATACATGGCTGAGCTCTTTAAATCGTCACTTCATTAAGTCAGGATTCAAATTTGACTCAGCCATGCCTCCCTGCCCATCTAACATTTCCTCATCTCCCACCCCTTCTAATGTGACAATCCCCGATGCTTCTCCCTCTTTTAGTTTACCCCTGCAGGCAGTCACTGAGTCCAAGGTGCTAAAGGAGCACCTTAAACTTTACACAAAAAAAACATCTGGGTCAGATGGTTTAGACCCTTTCTTCTTAAAAAGTGTATTTTTACCTTTATTTAACCTCTTACACTTATGGTGGCGCTATTTCATTTTTGGAAGAAAAACGTTCCCGTTTTAAACAAGATATTTTGTCACAAAAAGATGCTCGACTATGCATATAATTGCTACTGTTCGAAAGAAAACACTCTGACGTGTCCAGAAATACAAATATCTTCTCTGTGCGTGCCCTTTAACGTGAGCTTCAGGCAAAACCAAGATGACTTGGCATCCAGGAAATGACAAGGATTTTTGAGGCTCTGTCTTTCATGATCTCCTTATATGGCTGTGAACGCAAGAGGAATGAGTCTGCCCTTTCTGTCGTTTCCCCAAGGTGTCTGCAGCATTGTGACGTATTTGTAGGCAGATCGTTGGAAGATTGACCATAAGAGACCACATTTACCACGTGTCCGCCCGGTGTCCTGCGCCGAAATTGGTGCGCAAAAGTCACCTGCCAGTATTTTTCCATGGGGCACAGAGAGAGAAGCAAGCTTCCAAGAACTGCATGTCAATGAAGAGATATGTGAAAAAACACCTTGAGGATTGATTCCAAACAACGTTTGCCATGTTTCGGTCGATATTATGTAGTTAATCCGGAAAAAGTTTCACGTTGTAGGTGACTGCATTTTCGGTTCGTTTCGGTAGCCAGGCGCAATGTAGAAAACGGAACGATTTCTCCTACACACAGACGCTTTCAGGAAACACTGCGCATTTGGTATGTGGCTGGGAGTCTCCTCATTGAAAACATCAGAAGCTCTTCAAAGGTAAATGATTTTATTTATTTGGTTATCTGGCTTTTGTGAAAATGTTGCGTGCTACATGCTACACAAAATGCTATGCTAGCTTTGCATACTCTTACACAAATTAGTCAATTTCTATGGTTCAAAAGCATATTTTGAAAATCTGAGATGACAGTGTTGTTAAGAAAAGGCTAAGCTTGAGAGCAAACGCATTATTTTAATTTTATTTGCGATTTTCAGAAATCGTTAACGTTGCGTTATGCTAATGAGCCTGAGGCTTAGTCACAATCCCGGATCCGGGATGGGGAGTTTCAAGAGTTAACTATGCAAGTCAGTTAAGAAAAAAAATCGTATTTACATTGACGGCCTGCCCCGGACTCCCAATCACGGCCTACCCCGGACTCCCAATCACGGCCAGATGTGATAAACCGCCAAGCCTGTCTCTCCTTTCTGGGGAGGTTCCCATTGCTTGGAAGGCAGCCACAGCTCATCCTTTATTTAAAGGGGGAGATCAAGCTGATCCTAACTGTTATATGCCTATTTCTAATTTGCCCTGTTTATCAAATAAGTGTTGGAAAAACTTGAAAATAATCAACAGACTGGCATTCTTGATGTCTTCAGCATTCTCTCTGGTATGCAATCTGTTCTCTGCTCAGGTTATGGATGTGTCACCGCAACCTTAACGGTCCTCAATGATGTCTATTTTTCTTGACATGGCCAAAGCTTTTGATACGGTAGACCATTCCATTCTTGTGGTCTGGCTAAGGAGTATTGGTGTCTCTGAGGGTCTTTGGCCTGGTTTGCAAACTACCTCTCTCAAAGAGTGTAGTGTATAAAGTGAGAAAATCTGCTGTCTCAGCCATTGCCTGTCACCAAGGGAGTAGCCCAAGGCTCAAACCTAGGACCCACACTCTTCTCAATTCACATCAACAACATAGCTCAGGCAGTAGGATGGTCTCTCATCCATTTATATGCAGATGACAGTCTTATACTCAGCTGGCCCTTCCCTGGAATTTGTGTTGAATGCTCTACAACAAAGCTTTCCTAGTGTCCAACAAGCTTTCTCTACCCTTAACCTTGTTCTGAACACCTCCAAAACTAAGGTCATGTGGTTTGGTAAGAAGAATGCCCCTCTCCCCACAGATATGATTACTACCTCTGAGGGTTTAGAGCTTGAGGTAGTCACCTCATACAAGTACTTGGGAATACGGCTAGACGGTGCACTGTCCTTCTCTCAGCACATATCAAAGCTGCAGGCTAAAGTTAAATCTAGACTTGGTTTCCTCTATCGTAATCGTTCCACTTTCACCCCAGCTGTCAAACTAACCCTGATTCAGATGACCATCCTACCCATGCTAGATTACGGAGACATAATTTATAGATCAGCAGGTAAAGGTGCTCTCGAGCGGCTAGATGTTCTTTACCATTCAGCCCTCAGATTTTCCACCAATGCTTCCTATAGAACACATCACTGCGCTCTATACTCCTCTGTAAACAGGTCATCTCTGTATACCCGTCGCAAGACCCACTGGTTGATGCTTATTTATAAAACCCTATTAGGCCTCACTCCCCCCAATCTGAGATATCTAGTGCAGCCCTCATCCTCCACATACAACACCCGTTCTGCCAGTCACATTCTGTTAAAAGTCCCCAAAGCACACACATCCCTGGGTCGCTCTTCTTTTCAGTTTGCTGCAGCTAGCGACTGGAACGAGCTGCAACAAACACTCAAACTGGACAGTTTAATATTAATCTCTTCATTCTAAGACTCATTCATGGTCCCTCTTACTGACAGTTGTGGCTGCTTTGTGTGATGTATTGTTGTCTCTACCTTCTTACCCTTTGTGCTGTTGTCTGTGCCCAATAATGTTTGTACCATGTTTTGTGCTGCTACCATGCTGTGTTGTCATGTGTTGCTTTGTTCTGAACGGATGATCTCTGTATGTGTGGTTTCCACCGTGAAGCATGGTGGTGGTGTGATGGTGCTTTGCTGGTGTCACTGTCAGTGATTTATTTAGAATTCAAGGCACACTTCACCAGCATGGCTACCACAGCCTTCTGCAGCGATACGCCATCCCATCTGGTTTGAGCTTAGTGGGACTATCATTTGTTTTTCAATGATCCAACACACCTCTAGGCTGTGTAAGGGCTATTTGACCAAGGAGAGTGATGGAGTGCTGCATCAGGGGACCTGGCCTCCACAATCACCCGACCTCAACCCAATTGAGATGGTTTGTGATGAGTTGGACCGCAGAGTGAAGGAAAAGCATCCAGCAAGTGCTCAGCATATGTGGGAACTCCTTCAAGACTCATGAAACTGGTTGAGAGAATGCCAAGAGTGTGCACAGCTATCATCAAGGCAAAGTGTGGCTACTTTGAAGAATCTCAAATATGTTTTGTTTTTTGCACTTTTTTGGTTACTATGTGATTCCATATGTGTTATTCTATAGTTGATGTCTTCACTATTATTCTACAAAGTAGAACATAGTAAAAATAAAGAAAAACCCTTGAATGAGTAGGTTTCCAAACCTTTGACTGGTATTACATACACACAGGAATCAGCACAGAGACATACAGCAAGCTTCTATAAGAACAATATGACAGATTACTGTCATATGAGTCCCAATGGAACATGACAACTCTGTTAATGTCATATGGCAAATCACCAGTAAACGGACAGGCATGACAAGAGCCTGGGCCTTCTGAAGGAGCAAACTATCAATTCTGAATGCTCTAACAGAGATACATGATCACTGAAAACAATGCAACAGAGATAGATAGATAGAGATACACAGAGAAGACTGCCACTTTGCCTTGACAAATCATCAGAGGAAAAGAGAGGAACTTGACTGAAGGGAAGAAGAGGCACCCTACACAATATTTAGATGAATAGTCACCCGAAAACCATGTCAGACACACGCACCCACACAAAACGATTCCTAAATTATGATGACACAGCCGTGCGTATGTGGCGTTGTCAGCTGGTTTAAGAGAGGCACAGAGACGAGAAGAGGGTGGAGGGGGAGTCTTTAATGATTAAATTATCCCTTGACCTTGCTCTGACAGAAGCAGGTTGTGGAGTGTAGTGACATGGCTCTGACACAGCACACCCTCCCCAGTGAGACCCCCCTCTTCTTTGGCGTCAACCCCAATTATGGGCGCAACAGGCCGTCTGGCAACGACAACACCGCAAGGCTCACAGCTGAATCTATAGCAGACGGCCATTCTACCAGGAACAACATCCAGAGACCAGTGAGAAACGAGTGCAGATGTAGTCGAAATTTCACATGACATTCATCTAGAAACTTATCAATCTTCCTCCTGAGGAGGTGATGATGTTTCTGACATGTGCAATATCAGCCCCTTGAACTATGATTTTATGGTCATAACTAACAAGTGTGTGTATATTGGTGTGAGGGGAGAACAGTACAACAGTGCAAAAACACCAGTAAGTATGCCAGGACCTCTGGGCTCCCTGGGGGGGGGTGTCAAGTCAGATGAGGGCAGGAGGAGTGGGTGTACAGCGTACAAATTTACATCATTGCCCTCCTGCCTGTAGCCTGCCTGTAGCCTGCCTACAGACCTCAGGCTGGGTAGGGTCAGGGCAGAGCCTTAGGGGCAGGGCTCAGAGTACCCTCATTAACATATATCCCAGGGTGCTCCTGGGCCAGGGCTGCAGGTCAGGACCACTGACTGACTGTGTCCATATGCATGAGGCAGCCAGGGCCCGGAACTGGGTGACCTGTTACAGGGAGAACAACACTGCAGTGTAACTCAGTCACTGACAGTGGGGGGGGGAACAAACAGAGCACTCTTACTCTATAAACAGTTACCACGTAAGAGAACTCACCGTCTGAAGCCCTGGATGAGACTTCCTCTGAAGGTACTCAGGTCCAGGGCAGGGAAGGAGGGAGCAGACACTGGAGAAGGAGTGAAAAACAGACACATTCTGAGGAGTACACTAAGGATGTTTGGTTTCCCAAAGCCTTTATAGATAGAAGTGACATGTCAAAGTAGTGTGAAAGACCAATAAGACTAAAGATAAATATCCAAGCAACCAGATGGACAAAAAAAAGAGGTGTGTGACAGATTAAGTGAATGAGAGCAAACGGGTAGAGCGAACGAGCATCCATTATTAAACACCCCTCCACCTCATCCCCTCCCATCGCTCTTCACCTCCACCAGTTTAGGCGCTTTGCTCCCTCGATCTCCCGCTCCTCCAAACATATTCACACACACTAATCACTTAAAAGCCCCGATGGAGGTAGGAGTGTACGCGGAGCATAGAGAGAGCGAAAGAGAGAGAAGAGAGGGCGAGAGACCGCTCTCTGATGGGGCAATTAGGCTCCAGGCAAAACAGAGGCCAGATGCTGATGACGAGAGTCAACTCCCCGGTGCATCATCCAGAACCCAACCCTGGGCCCAGAGAGTTACGCACGGTAGATAGTGCCTCTTGGACGTCTCTGAACTATGAGTGACTAGGAATGGGGCCATCATGAATGTATGTTGGTGTACATAAGTGAACAAAGAAGGTGCATTAGACATGATTACGGGCATAACGACCTGTAATAGATGTATGTTGGTGTACATGATTGAGGATAACAACTAATACAGTAAAGATGGTGATGAAAACAAGGGAAGTGCATTAGACATGATTATCGGCATAATGACCTGTAATAGATGTGTGTTTTGACATGATGAATGCACAGAGAAAGCCATTAAGACGGAGTTGAAATACAGGTAGATACTCACTCATAACCAACAGTCCTGCCAGGTTCCCACTACTAGCCTCAGAGCGCATCTCAGAGGACAAGAAACCCTCAGACTCCAAGGAGCAGCCCATTTCCTTCAACAAATACATACCATTCACATAAACACATAAAAATATATAAAATGCAACCGTACACACCCACCCACCCTACACACCCACCCACCCCCCCTACGCACCCACCCTACACACGCACCCACCCACCCACCCTACACACCCACCCTACGCACCCACCCTACGCACCCACCCTACCCACCCACCCTACCCACCCACCCTACCCACCCACCCTACCCACCCACCCTACCCACCCACCCACCCCACCCACCCACCCACCCTACCCACCCACCCTACACACCCACCCACCCACCCGACACACGCACCCACCGTACCTTGAATGCATCCCGGGCAGCGTCTATGTTCGGGAAAGCAGGCAGAACGTAGAAGGACATTGTCTCTACATCAGCTGGTACATCCACTTCCTGCATGCCCTTCAACACCTCCATGATCCCTGGAGGAACATTAACACAGACTAGCATACCCAGCTCGGCTACAGCACAGACTAGCATACCCAGCTCGGCTACAGCACAGTACAACAGTGGACATCAGGAATGGGGTCAATCTCATTTCCAATTCCAGTCAATTCAGGAAGCACACTGAAATTCCAATAACAATTTCCTTTAATGCTTTTGAGTGAAGGACATTTGGAATTGGGTTTACTTTCGGAGTTGACGGGAATTTAAATAGAAATGGACCCCAACCCTGCACCATCAAGGGGTTGAGGGGCCAGGCTCCAAACCTATTACCACCACCCTGCTCTCCTCGCAAGCCTCCGCCCCAGGTACACCCACATGCATATGGAACAGGCACCCTGCTGCCTAGGCCTGGACGGACATATGAGGCCAAGAGTGGAATGAACCAGTGTGACTGTGTGCACGCTTTTCTTAGGGTGAGAAATACCTAGCAATGTTTTCATGTAGGTTTCCATGCAGACTTCAGCAAAAGGGCAGGCTAAGTGTTTCAGTGCTGTATGTGAGCGCAGACACATCCTGGCTCCCTCAGTGTGTGTGTGTGTTTACACTCCACTCAGGCCCACACAGCGCTCTGTATCTCAATCCTCTTGAGAGGGTCTCTGTTCACCTGGTAATACCCTCCACCGCCCCAAAACACACCTGAATAAAAGATAAGGACCTGCTTTTATCCACCATTAAAACCTAACTTAGGAGCCCCAGCTGGGGGTGGAGAAGGAGAGAGGGAGAGGGGTAGCATTAACCAGGTAGGCACCTGGCTCACTCAGGCCACTCCATCATATGTGTCCTTCATTCACCTCTCTCTCCCTCACAGCTCACTGCCCTCACTGCTTTCAAGAAAGAAAAAAAGTAGATCTGATGCTTTCTTCTCAATGGAGCCTGTGAGTGTCCTCTCATCCTTTCTTCATTTTTTTATGAAAGGAGAAGAGCACCTGTTTTCCTGTTGAATAATCTATGATCCATTTCTGGGCGAGCCAGACTGATAGAAAACATGTCAATGGAGCTGGTAAGTGTCGGTCCCATGTTTTATGAGCTGAAATTTAAAAAAGCCCAGAAATGTTCCATACGCACAAAAAGCTTCTCGCTCTCAAATGTTATGAATACATTTGTTTACATCCCTGTTAGTGAGCATTTTATTTGCCAAGATAATACATCCACCTGACAGGTGTAGCAATTGGCATGTTGACTGCAGGAATGTCCACTATCTCTACCATAAGCCACCTCCGTCATTTTCAAGTATTTGGCAGTACGTCCAACCGGCTTCACGTATACCCACGCCAGCCCAGGACCTCCACTCCCGGCTTCTTCACCTGCAGGATCATCTGAGACCAGCCACCCGGACAGCTGACGAAACTGAGGAGTATCTCTGTCTGTAATAAAGCCCTTTGGTGGGGAAAAACTCATTCTGATTGGCTGGGCCTGGCTCCCCAGTAGGTGGGCCAGTCATGTAAAATCCATAGGTTAGGGCCCTATTAAAATTATTTAAATTGACTGATTTCCTTATATGAACTAACTCAGTCAAATTGTTGAAATTGTTGCATGTTGCATTGATATTTATATATTCAGTATATACTGTATATGACCTGGTTCTCACATGAGATTCTAGAATCAGCACTTTTTCACGAAAGCAAGTGTGCGAGGGAGTGAGTTGCTTTTAAAAGCATCAGGGTGGGCGCTGGTTCAGTGGTTACTTGGCGAACGCTAAACATCGGGGTTTCAAACAGGCTTCATATACATGGTTCATAAACTCACTGCATAAAGTAGAACAAATGATCCTTTTGATATTTAGGTAAAAGGTGTTAAGAAATGTTAGCTAACTTTTCTTTTTAGCTTTTTCCAAGTGCACTTCATCTTACAATTGAAGCAGGTGTATCTAGCCCTCTAATATTAAACAGGTGAGGCATGAGGCTGGCTGGAGCACAGCAGAGGAACTTCACAGTGACTGACAAGACTGACTCATTGGGACTGAAGGCTTAATCCTCACCTTAGACATCCTGGTACATGCGCAGGCCAGACTATAACTACATGTCCACTGAGGCAGAGGAGACTAGATGAGAAGCCCTCTGAGTCAAGAGATTGACAAATAGAAAGGGAAAAGGAAAGAAGAGAAGAGCAAGGAGAGGACCAGAATTAACTGGTTGCCATTTCTTACACTCCTCCTCTGTCCTTGAAATGAGTACCTGTACCTTCTGCCTCGCTCTACCCCTCCCTCCCTCCCTCCGCTCTCGGTTTTTGTCTCTAGGAGTACAGGTGGCTGTGACGATGTCAGATGGAATCACTTCTTGTTCCATTAATTACCACACTAACACTCACAGGGTGGACTGAGGGATGGCAGGAGAGGAAGTGGTGAGAGCTGGGTTAGAGGGAAAGGGGCATTTGTTGAAGAGGTCGAGGAGAGTTGGTTGGGGGGAGGGGGGGGGGTAGACTGGATGCCTGGTGGCAGACAGGGGGGCTTTAATCTGCACCTCACAAAACATAAAAGCCTCTTCGTAAAGCAGAGGCGGCTCGCCGCACCACTTTCTCGCTCTCTCTCTCACCGTTGTCACAAGTGATAAGCGAGCTCTCCCCGCTCGGGAGTGACAAGCCGGCCGTGGCTCACGGCTGGTGGGAACAAAAGCAGAGCATATGCTTCCTCAAACTCGCCTGCCCAAATCCACACCTCATCAAAATGCTAAGTTTTTTAGCCCCCGCTCCTGCCCGCCAGTGACACCTGTGGACAGAAAGTGACATGGCGCTTAATATTTCATGCCGGTGCACAGTGGTGCGGGTAATCCAAAGTGAATTCCCTCAGAGCGCTCGCATTTACATGAAATCAAGTCACTCCGCATCAGTCACATCACCTCCACCACGCTGACCCCGAACGCTTTTACACACACACACGGATGGACACAAACACGCCCCTCCTGCAGCCAAACAGCGGCTGCATCATTCATGAGGGTTAACGCTAACAACACAGGGACAACCAGAGTATAAAAGAAAGAGAAGTTTCTTTGTTTCCGCTAAGCGGTCCGACAACTAAATGGATGTCCGATATGTTCAAACCAGGGTGGAGTCTGCTAGCACGCTACTCTGAACCTCCTGAAGCAGCCATTTTCACCTATAACTAAGACTCCAAAAACAAAAAGACTATGTATCGCTTCTCAAAGGCAGAACATTTTGTGACATGATAATGTCCAAATATGGTCATTATGACACGAGTATGAACTCGCCTTGGACCATTTATCTTTCTGAAATAAAGTAGCAACACAATTAATCGTTTTCTATATCAGAATATGAAAACAGGAAGGATGAACTGCTCCTAAACCCCCTTCTCCCATGAGGCCCTGTAGTTTCTTCAGGGCTGAAACTGGACTATAGGAAACTACAGGCTTCCACAGCCACTGTAGCAGAATGACCTGTGACCCCTACGCCCACAGGAGAAGGTAGGGGGTGGGGGATTAAACCTCTCAGGCTACCGTCCCCCAATCCCCACCAAAAAGGGGGACCCCATCCTTTCCCCCTCAGGGCAGGGTAGAGGTCAAATCAGCCTGCTCCTCATATGAGAGAGAAGAGCATCGCTTAGATAAACCTGCCATTATGCTAATTCACTGAGGGACGTTGAAAAGGAGTGAGGTAGCACGAAAGCTGAAGAACAGCAGAGCAACAAGAGGGGAAGAAAGGAAAGTACAGTTTGACAGTCAGACAACCAAAACAACTTCCAGTCCTGGGCCTGTTTTAGTCTAGGAGAATAAGAACGTACAGTAGTTATCCTGCGACCTTCCTTGACCTTCACTAAGATCTATTCCGAGAGGTCCCCTGAGAGAAACGGGGGGGGGGGGGGTCATCATCTATTCCGTTCTGCCTGGAGTGCCCTCTCTCCATCTCAGGCTCAGATCCGACCTCTTTCCCCCCACTTGCCCCCAAACTAGTGAAATCGTTCCAGGGTGGACCACTCTGGCCCATAAATATTTGACAGGCCCTCCTACTTTAAAAGCCCCTTACAAAGGAGTGGTCTGGAGAAGTCATAACCTGGCCAAGGCTTGAGTATGCTGTGGGCTCAGAGAGTCTCTCTATCCAGAGAGTACTACATAAAGCCTATATCTCTAGAGTAGACAGACACACAGCAGCATTGGCCCTCAGGGCATCACATTAGGCTCTCACATACACATATGCCTTTCTACCATAGTGACTTAAAACCAATACCTTAACTATCTTCAATCCCTTCTAAAAATGCACACATTTTAGAACTATTTCAAGCATCAGAGCATCTAGTTCCAGGAGTGCCTCTCTCATAAAATATATTTATGGTATTGGAGCGAGAGAGAAGTCTGTGGGTGTAGGTCATGTGAGTGACCTCTCAGACAGTGACATCAGACAGGTCCCATCATGCCCTGTGGTGGGTTAGGGATCAGACCCGGCGCCCACCAGGGAGTGGCATGGAGGCGTCACCGTCCACAAAGCCGTGACGGACAGCTTCCTCACTCATTCTGAACCCTGTCACTCTCTGTGTTAGCCCCGTGAAGAGGGGAGAGTGACCCAGGGACATCCTGGCAAGTGAAGCGAACATGGGTGGTCAACTTGGAACGTCAATCTACTACAATGGCTAGCCCAGAGGGTGGTACTGGTTCATATCCGAATCTCCAATCACAAAGCATGAATGGACTAAACAAATGGAGATGGAGGGTATCGAGAGAACACTGGAGCTGAAATTACCCCCTTCAATCCCTATTTATCAGTATTTCATATCAAATGGTTCCGTGTTTGTAGGTTTTAATCACATTTCCATACCTGTTGTGTTCTGGTCCTTGGCATGTTGTGTGAGGAGGGGCCAGAAGTAGTGAGGTCTGATGGGTTGCCCCTGTTCCTTCATCATCTTCATCACCTCCACTGCAGTAGCTGGAGAAAAGGAGGGAATATTAGAGAGATGAAGAACTCCCTGGGCTGTGTTGCCTCCTACTCCTTCCTGTGCATTTCTCAGAAGGATGTAGCGTACCAGTCTTCTTGGCCTCCAGGCAGCAGTAGAGGGTGAACTGCAGGGGAGTAGCGTGGTAGCTGGAGTCCTGCAGCTCCTTGCAGTAGCGCGCCACCTTATCCACTGGCTAAAAACACAGACAGATGGACATTTCATTTGTAGAATGTGGTGTAGTAGATAAGGGTTGGAACTAAAGTGTGCAGAAGGGTAGCTCTCCAGGAGGTGAGTTTGGGCAATCCTGGTCTAGAACCATTGTTTCCCCTAGGTTTTTTTTCAACAGGCAGAGTTAGCGGGGGGGCGTGGTGGCAGCCGTGGCCAATGGTGCGGTTTTAGAGGCCCCCCTCTTGATTGCAGAGGCAATTTTGTTGTTAAAGCTAATTTCCTGCAATTCCACACATATAGCCATGGGGCAGAGACAAAAATTGCAGTTTGAAAGCTAATTTCCTACAATTCTACACATTTGGCCATGGCTTACGCCTTGTCGTTATGCTATCTGAGTAACTCAAGCATTATAACAAAGATTCTCCGACTGTCTAGTTTTCATTTAGGTAATTGTTCTCAAAGTATATAGCTCCATTATCTTTTGCACATATATGGTTGAAATTGTTTAAGTTTACACTAAAAATGTCATACCATCATGAAATTGATTTAAAACATTTTGTTGTATTTTCTGCCGTGGAAACACTAAAGCCTTACCTTGTCCATGTTGACACAGTGACGCAGGAAGAAGTTGCCCAGGGTGGGGGAGTCTCCACTCTGCGTCTCTTGCTGCAGGGTGGGGAAGGTCTTCAGCACAGTGAAGGCTGTGTCTTCCTGGCCCTGGGTGATCAGGCTCAGACACAAGTTCATCGCATCTACAGGGGGGAGAGGACAAGAAAGATGGGTTGACTCATCCAATATTTGTTATCTCAACAATGCATAACCAGAATGTTCAGGGGTAGTTTCAGTCCCTGCACTGTCTAGTACAGGACTCCTCAACAATAAAGTGTTAAACCTTCACTTGCATTGCAAGTTCCTGAATTTTTTTTATATATTTTTTTTTATAAAAAATATCACTGTAAAAAGTGCTGATCATACCTGGAACATATCCTCTCTCGTGTCTCATACGCTCCACTATCTCTGGTACGTGCTGCTGATGGCCTGCCTTGGACAGGCTGAATACCACCTGCATCAGGTCTCTGTCCATCAGACTGGTGTCTGTGTTCTCCACAGCCTCCAGAGTCTGGGGATGGGACACACGGGAGGGTCAGTTCGCACTCACACACTAGGGTTTCTGTTGACCGACAACATTTTAATTAACGGACCCATGGTTCTCAGAATGACAAATCCCTGTTAGAATATGGTAATTAACCGAACATGCAAGTCGAGGATGAAAACAAATTCTTATGTGCACTTTAGACATGTTAGACTGTCCACATGGACTTTTCCTCAGTCAACAAGATGAGTAATGAACAGCAAAATCACTAGCCTGTCAATCTACTACAGTAGAAAAGTTTAAAAGGTAATTATTCTATTGGTCAGCTTGTCAAGAAAGAAATAGCCTGGGGAAAATAATTTTGAACGGTCATCCAACTCGGGATCTCAGGCCTCTTTCTATAGCTCGGACTTTCCGACAATGATCACTGACGTCATGAATTGACCTAATATTTTTCAGAGTTCCCAGTTGTCTAGAAAGCCTCATTCTAAATTGGATTGAATCGTTTCTCCCCCCCAAATCAATCTACACACATAATGACAAAGCAAAAACTGAAATATCACATTTACATAAGAATTTAGACCCTTTACTCAGTACTTTGTTGAAGCACCTTTGGCAGCGACTACAGCCTCAAGTCGTCTTGGGTATGACGCTACAAGCTTGGCACACCTGTATTTGGGGAGGTTCTCACATTCTTTTCTGCAGATCCTCTCAAGCTGTCAGGTTGGATAGTATCGCAGCACAGTGTCGCTGCACAGCTATTGTCAGGTCTCTCCAGATTTGTTCGATCGGGTTCAAGTCCAGGCTCTAGCTGGCCCACTCAAGGACATTCAGAGACTTGTCCCCAAGCCACTCTGTTGTCTTTGCTGTGTGCTTAGGGTCATTGTCCTGTTGGAAGGTGAACCTTCACCCCAATCTGAGGTCATGAGCGCTCTGAAGCAGGTTCTCATCAAGGGTCTCTGTACTTTGCTCTGTTCATCTTTTCCTCAATGCTGACTAGTCTCCGGCTTCCGGCTTCCGTCTGGGAACTCTAAACATAAAGGCCGGATTGGTGGAGTGCTGCAGAGATGGTTGTCCTTCTGGAAGGTTCTCCCTTCTCCACAGAGGGACTCTGGAGCGCTGTCAGAGTGACCATCGGGTTCTTAGTCACCTCCCTGACCGGGCCCTTCTCCCCCGATTGCTCAGTTTGGCCGGGTGGCAGCTCTAGGATGAGTCTTGATGGTTCCCAACTTCTTCCATTTAAGAATGATGGAGGACACGGTGTTCTTGGAGACCTTCAATGCTGCAGAATGTTTTTGGTACCCTTCCCCAGATAAGTAATTATGTAAATATGGTATTTGTTATTTATTTTTAAAACATTTGCAAAAAAAACACCAGAAAGAGGTTTTTCCTTGTCATAATGGGATTAATAAGATTTCTATCAATTTAGAATAAGGCTGCAACGTCACAAAATGTGGAAACGAGTCAAGGGGTCTGAATACTTTCCTACTGCACTGTACATAATGAAAATACTCCACACGCGCCAATTTCATTCCACTAAATTATGAAAATTAACCTATAGACCGATAAGCATGATCAGTCAAATCTATTTCCATCAATGAATAGGCTAAAAAGCATTATTTTACAAAATGATTTTTTCTTCTCCTGGATAATTATCAGGCAACAATTTTCTATCAATTTTTTGTTGTTGTTTTGTTTTTTGTTACAAAAAGCTGGCCATTACTGGCTAATGGAAACCCCGACATGCACACTACATGGTGTCACTTACCTACTAGATCTTATCCACTCACACAAACCCAATGGTCCACTCACCTGTTTGATCTTGTCCATATCCCCTCTCTCTGCATAGGCGTTGAGCAGTGCCACATATGTGTCAGGGCCCGGCTCGATGCCTGCCCCCTTCATGACTTGCAGGATGCTCTCTGAACTCTCCATGTCACTGTATGGGCACGAGAGACACACAAGTCAACACAATAAGACTGATGGGTTCAGATTTGTAAACGTGACAATTTTGTTAATCACTAGTTATACTAGAGACATGAGGGGTGGCATAGTCTAGAGCAGTGGTGCTCAACAGGTTTTGCCTGGGGACCCAAATTTGACAATGACAATTGAGTCGCGACCCAATATTACATTTTGTAATGTATTGCAGCTGTATTCTTCACTTGCAAAATAGACTGTCTCAATGGCCTACTATTATGGTATTAAAGAAAGTAATTACACAGCCATATTAACTGAGAAAACATACATTCAAGAGAATAAGACATTTTAATTAGGAGAACTGTTCAGGAGTGGGGTGTAATACATTATCAGACTCAGAACACGACATTAAAACCAGTCCAATAATGTTAATGAAGAGTATCACATACCAGTCCAATAATGTTAATGAAGAGTATCACATACCAGTTCAAATAGAAAAAACAATCATTAGGAATTCTTAATCATCAATTACCATGTGAATAGTTTCACAACCTTAAAGTTTTTTTTAAATTTTTTAAAGGTGTAAGTTTAACCAGTTCAATAACATGTAATATGAATGTCAGAATTAGTTAATAATAATTACCCTCGTGAACAATAACTCATGAACCAGTTTATTTATTGTGTGTGTGTGTGTGTGTGTGTGTGTGTGGCCTATCAGGGGGAAAGCTGGGGGTGTTTATTCAGTTTGATACATTTATTGAAGTCTGGGGTGATGGTTGACAGGGCAGCTCGGAGGTCATGCTGGCTGTCCAGTTTATTTCTGCTTTTAGTTTTCAGCATGGCCATAGCAGTGAACACACTTTCAAACAGATAGGTAGTACTGAACTGTAGCATGATTCTGATTGCATGGCAGACGAGAGCAGGATACTCTCCCACTAAGCCTCACCAGAACTGCGGCAGTGTCATTTCCGGGATGCACATGCTCAGTCCGCGATCAAATGACAGCTCCACCAGCAGATCCTCTTCATTGCTGGGCAATGTGACGCTTCCCATCTCTACTCGAAAGGGGTCCCCGTATCCAGACGTCGTCTCATGTTCTCCTTCGGGAAGTAGTCACACAATTTTCCCTGCAGCCTGACAAGATGCTGTTCAACCCCCCCCCCCAGTGCGACACCGTGTGCTTTGTTGATCAGACTGTGGGCGTTGGGAAACATGTCAATACTCCCATTAAAAATATGATTTGCCCAAACGGTAAGCTTCATCTTGAAGGCATCCACTTTGTCTCTCTGTACAAATCGATTGTGCCCCCTCCCTTGCATTGACACATTGAGCAAATTCAAATGATCAAAAATATCTGCCAGGTGGGCAACCTATTCCTCACAATCAAAATGTTCGGGCAGAGATGACTTATTTTCCAAAATAAACGCATAAAAACAAATGCATTTTCCAAAATAAGCTCATAAAAGCGACCCGGCACTTTACTCCTGGAAAGCCAGCAGACCTCTGCATGGCGCCCACTCCCCACAGAAGGCCTGGAAACACCTGTTCTTTTTGATATAGTTGACACACATCTTGGATAGTGTCGTGGAGCTCAGGCACCATGTCCTTCGCTGCCAATGCCTCCCTGTGTAGGAAGCAGTGTTTCCACGTTGCACTCTGTGCTTCCTCCAGGATCTGCTTTACTACTCCTAAGTGCTATCCCGTCATGGCAGCTGCCCTATCAGTTGTCACACCGACACACCCATCCCAGACCAGTCCCTCGGAGCCCAGGTGCATATCAATTGTGTTAAAGACAGCCTTTGCAGTGGTATGCAAATCAGCACTAAAAAGGAACTGCTCCTCAAAGGTTATTATCCCACACGTGTCTGACATAGACCATTAGAATTGCATGGTTAGCTACATCTGTGGATTCATCAAGCTGCAGTGTGTAATGGCCATTTTCACTAAAGCGCTCTGATGTCCTCAGACATGTCCTGGATTCTCCTCCTCATGGTGTCATTGGATAGGGGTATAGTTTTAAGTTTGTTGGCGGCTGACTCTTCCAAGATTTCAGTGAACAAATCAATCGCAGCAGGGAGTATGAGATCCTCTGCATTGCTAGATTTACTTGTTTTTTAAGTCAGTTGTCTTATCTTCGTGACTTCGATGCTTGGTGCCCAGATGCCTTTTCATTTTGGAGGGTTTCATTAGCTGACAGTCTGTCTTCTAAAACCATAATTGATGAAGTCGGGGTCGTATTTTCTGCCTTGTTGTTGACATTGGAAGCAGAAGTAGATGAAGAGGGAGCTGAATGTTTTAAAATGTTTTACTCTGACAGCTGTCATTTAACACATGTAGGCTAGCTAACTATCCACAAGTGGGGGGGGGGGGCTAGTCATTTCTACACTGCTGACACACTGTAGGTGTAAAGTCAGCAACAATAAGTGGTGCAGCGGTGTGTCACGGTAACGTTGTGAAAGTCAGCAACAATAAGTGGTGCAGCGGTGTGTCACGGTAACGTTGTGAAAGTCAGCAACAATATGCGGCGAGGCCATATCCTTTCAATATAAAAGTTTCAGTGTGGCGGTTACCTTTCTAAATATGAATTACATTTTTATATTCTTGCAAAAGTCCCATGACCCCTTAAAATCATCCTACGACCCCCATGGAGAGGGGTTGCGACCCACCAGTTGGGAATCCCTGGTCTAGGGTCTACACCAGAAGTTAATGGTTATCTGTAGTAGGAAGATGATCACATGTTGGCAGGCACTGATAAGGGTGGAGAGATGTGGATTAGTGAGGAAGGGGGTTCGAGGTAAGGTCACATGAAGGGAGAAGGAACAGTTTACTGCCTGTATCACTTAACTTCCTGCCTAGCAATAAAGATGTAATGTTTAGAGGAGAGACTACCCAAATTGGGGTATATACATACTATCACTGGTGGAACCGTGTCTTTGTCTTATGCAGCTGTATTGACCCAATGGGTGAATAAACTTGGTTGGAGCTTTCAAACTGTGTCTGTCAACTTCTTACTCTGATATTTACAGCCTAACAAGACCAAAACACATTAAGAATTAGGCGGTAGGGGCACATTTATACTTATCATTGACATGCATTATAAATACATAACCTACAACACAAGCAAGGATTCAAATGTAACACTCACCCTGCACGTGCATGACCTGTCACTAAGGAGTTGAAAACAGCCTCTGTGATTGGCAGGTCCTTGCTCTTCATGAAACCCAGGATTGTACTGAAAGGGAGTGTGATGAGGACACAATAAACAGTCCTTCACTTCACATTACTCCGGAATCAAGTCTCTGTCTTAATAAACTGGTAAAAGTCTGTCTTACCTGGCACCCTCAATGTCCCCATCATGGCAGTAGGATGCAATCAGTCTCTGAAAGGTCACCTAAACAGGAGGAGAGCTGTCATCTCAAGCTTTCATCTACATCGAAGACCATCTTACCACGACGTAAGTGCTAAGTTACAATATATAAAGAAAGACAGCTAAAAAAGAAAAGCAAGAACAAAGTTCCAGTTCATTTTTCCCCGTCATAAAGAACATCAAGATAGATAAGATGCAGTGAATCTACTCACTCTGTTGGGCTGCACGCCGGCTGCCTCCATCTTGGCCAGGAACTCTGTGGGGGAGAACTTGAACTCGTTCTGCAGGTATACCTTGAGCAGTGCGTTGTAATGACTGGCATCGTATGAGGCACCTTGACAGTAAAAAAGGAACATTTACTAATCACCAACATGACCACAAACTAGTCAGCCAATCAATTTTGTCATCTCAATACCCTATTTTTCTTCCCACAGCACTGTTAGTTTCAGTCGGACCTCCATTCACCCTCCATTTTCATTGTCTTCTGACCCTCCTACATCCACTGATAATTTTTTCCCAGTGCCCTGTCCCAATAATGCCCTCTGGGTTTGGGTTCTATGCCCGCAGCCTTATACCCAGCTCTTGTAGCTTGTCCCAGATTCGGTGCGCCAGCTCAGTGCGTTCCGCCAGGGGCATCTCAGGCAGTAGAGAGCCACAGCTCCGCAGGAGGAGCAGGGCCTGGTTCCCACTAGGGTAGCCTTGAGAAAGAGAGAAAAAAATATAGAAGTACAAGCCATGTGTTAGTTGGAGGGTAAGCATGTCAAGACGTAGAAGAAAAAAAAAAAATCACACAAAAAAAAGGAGTGAGGTGCTAGTCTGAGGTTCTCAAAGGATGGAGGAAAGTTGTCCAAGTTGCTTAACCTGTTGAGTGTAAGGGGCAGTATTTTGATGTTTGGATGAAAAACGTACCGTAATTTCCGGACTATAAACCGCTACTTTTTCCCACGCTTTGAACCTCGCGGTTTATACAATGACGCGGCTAATTTATGGATTTTTCCCGCTTTCGCAAGATTCATGCCGCCAAAAAACTGAGCACCGTCACATAATGTGACGTAAATCGAGCGCGCTCAAACTTCCCATCATTCTGATTACGGTAGTCATTTTGTCACCCTCATCATGGCAAAGACACGGAGAAATGCATATGATGCAGCTTTCAAGTTGAAGGCGATCGATCTGGCTGTTGGAAAAGGAAATAGAGCTGCTGCATGGGAGCTTGGCCTTAATGAGTCGATGATAAGACGTTGGAAACAGCAGCGTGAGGAACTGACTCAGTGCAAAAAGACAACAAAAGCTTTCAGAGGGAAGAAAAGCAGATGGCCCAAAGTATTTGCAGCCACTCGACATCAGTGTAAATCGTGCATTTAAGGTGGCGCTCCTTGTTCAGTGGGAGGCTTGGATGACAAGTGGGGAGAAATCCTTCACTAAAATGGGCCGCATGCGAAGAGCAACTTATGTTCAAGTCTGCCAGTGGGTCCTGACAGCGTGGAGCATTGTCAAAAAATCCACTATCATCAACGGGTTTCGAAAGGCTGGACTGCTGCGTGTTGAAGGGGCAGCATGAGCTCAGCGGGGTATTTACCTCCGGATGAAAGTGACGAGAGCGACAATGAAAACGATCCAACATCGGATGAAGCATTTCTGAGGCTATTCAACTCCGACACCGAAGGAGATGACTTCAGTGGTTTCAGTGCCACAGGAGGAGGAAGATAGTGACCAAGTTCATTTGTTTCAATGTACCGGTAGGCACCTGAGGCTTATAGACATGTGCGGCTTATTTATGTACAAAATACATATTTTTTAATAATTCACTGGGTACGGTTTATATTCAGTTTAATAGTCCAGCAATTACGGTACCCAAATGAAACTGCCTATTTCTCAAGCCCAGAATCTAGAATATGCATATAATTGTCCGATTAGGATAGAAAACACTCTAAAGTTTCCAAAACGGTCAAAATATTGTCTGTGAGTATAACAGAACTAATATTGCAGGCGAAAACGTGAGGAAAATCCAACCGGGAAGTGATGTTTTTCCTGAAAGCTTTCTGTTCCTTTGTCTGCCTTCGCTCCATTTAAAGGGATATCAACCAGATTCCTTTTCCTATTGCTTCCACATGTTGTGAACAGTCTTTAGACAGTTTCAGGCTTTTATTTTGAAAAATGAGCGAGAAAGATCACATTGCGTCATTGTATGGCTGGGTGCCAGCAGCGGTTTGCATGCGCGACAGCTTGGAGCAGACATTTTCTCTCTCTCTCCTATTGAAAAAGCTACAGTCTTGTTGAAATATTATAGATTATTTATTGTAAAAACAAGCTGAGGATTGATTATAAAAAACGTTTGACATGTTTCTACGAACTTTACGGATGCTATTTGGAATTTTCGTCTACCAGGTCGTGACAGCTCGAGCCTGCGGATTTCTGAACATAATGCGGCAACCAAATGGAGGTATTTTGGATATAAAAATTATCTTTATGGAACAAAAGGAACATTTGTGTAACTGGGAGTCTCGTGAGTGCAAACATCCGAAGATCAAAGGTAAGCAATTAATTTGATTGCTTTTCTGACTTTCGTGACCTATCTACGTGGCTGCTAGCTGTTTGTAATGTTTTGTCTGCACTGAGAGATGTCCTTACGTAAACGCTTGGTATGCTTTCGCCGAAAAGCTTTTTTGAAATCTGACAAGCCAGATTAACATTAAGCTCAGCTGTGTTTTGCTAGTAATTTAATTCGATTTTGCCGCTCTGCAATTCAGCGAATGTTGACGAAAATGATCCCGCTAACGGGATAGGTGCATCAAGAAGAACTATTTACCTGTCCGGCAGATGTCGTGGAAGATGCGCAGCAGCAAGGTCTTGGTGATGCGTCCCGTCCTCCTCACTGAACTGTCAAGCTTTGCCAGGGCCCAGTCAAACTGCTGGGCCTGCTTAGATCGCACACCCAAACTGGACTCATCAGTGGGTAGCCCCCGCTGCTCTGTAACCATGGCGTAGTGACGTACCCCTGCATAGGGCCACACACACCTAGCAGAGGGAAGACCGGGCAATGGGTTATATATGGCTTATTGCAATAGGCTATAAGGTTTACAGCAAAGAAAGTTTTGGATCTCCCATTAAAGGCCACGGTGCCACAAGAATGACCTTGACCTGAGCACCCCTGCTTCCTTGCCTGATCCGAAAGGCACTCATCACCCTATACAGGCCTGTGGGCCTAAGTGTAGTCACCAACTCCTTCAAATCACATAATCGAACCCCTCCCGGGCTAGCTAACGCTATTTTAATGGAGCAGAAGATGGCGTCAAGCCCTCAGATTGTAGCCATCAGTTCTTTGTATATTCATTGAGCAGAATCAGGATTACTAGTTTAAATACAATTAGTTAATAGTCGTCCCATACAACATAGATAGCTAGCAAACGTTAAATGATTTTGTTATAATTAGCTATGTGAATTGAACGTCATTAGGACTTATGCAAGGAGGCCATATTTTTATTACATACTAGATTGTTGACGAAATAATACAGGCTAATACCAGTATATAACATACATACACACACACACATCAATACGTTTGCTCTCATGATAACCGGTCATATTAATGTTTAGGTACATTACTATGACTGTCATTGAAGCTCAATGACAACCGTAGGATGCCAATCCAGCATGGACCGGCTAGCCAGCATTACGCTACCTGTGTACACTGTATGGGCTTGGGACGATTTGTCTTGAACAGACTCCGGAGCCTTTACCACCGATCGCTCCACTGTACAGTCGACTGAGCTGCGGTCCATTTCTGTTCGTCCCTGTTCTTTGAAGAAAGCCCGATGGCGAACATTTCAGAAGTCGTGCAGATCTCAAGAGCGCAGCCATGTTTAACCTAAAGTGCGAGGAATGGAAGGGCATCCGCACCACGTGACGGGTTCAAAGGCTAACGGTCGGGAACAAGAGATCAGTAGAGGGGTTTTTGCTTATTGTCGAGTTATATTATTCCCCCACTTTTAACCAATCTGAGAAGTGTTATAATTTTACATGATAGACGGTTGTAAATGTACATATTATGACCATTACTTCCCTATTTTCTATCTTACATTGCATTTTATGGATTTATTATACGGCAACACCCCCAACGATACAGTTATTCACCTCCGTTTCGTTACATGAGCACAAGCACGAAGCGTCTTAGTCTAGTCATGAATGTATACTGAACAATAATATAAATGCAACATGCAACAATTTAAAGATTTTACCGAGTTACAGTTAAATACAAGTTAATCAGTCGATTGAAATTAATCAATTAGGCCCCAATGGATTTAGCATGACTGGGAATACAGATATGCATCTGTTGATAACAGATTTAAAAAATAAAAAGTAGGGATATAGATCAGAAAACCAGTCGGTCTCTGATTTGACCACCATTTTGTCTCGTGCAGCACAACGCATCTCCTTCGCATAGAGTTGTTGATTGTGGCATGTCCCACTCATGGCTGTGAGAAGTTAAAGGATATTAACGGGAACTGGAACATACGTCGATCCAGAGCATTCCCAAATGTTTTTATTTAAGCAGGCAAGTCAGTTAAAGAACGAATTCTTATTTACAAGGACAGCCTACCAGGGAATAGTGGGTTAACTGCCTTGTTCAGGGGCAGAATGACACATTTTTCCTTGTCAGCTCGGGGATTCAATCCAGCCACCTTTCAGTTACTGGCACAACGCTCTAACCACTAGGCTACCTGGCGCCCCGAACGTGCTCAATAGGTGACATGTCTGACGAGTATGCAGAACTGGGCCATTTTCAATTTCCAGGAATTGTGTCCTTGCAACATGGGCCTGTGCACTATCATGCTGAAACATGAGATGAAGGCGACGGATGAATGGCACAAAAATGGGCCTCAGGATCTTGTCACGGTATCTCTGTTTATTCAAATTGCCATTAATAAAAAGCAATTGTGTTCGTTGTCCGTAGCTCACCGCCACCTTGGGGCACTCTGTTCACAACGTTGACATCAGCAAACTGCTCGCCCACACGATGCCATGAACGTGGTCTGCGGTTGGGAGGCCGGTTAGACATACTACCAAATTCTCTAAAATGACATTGGTTCATTTCTCGTATTGTAGAGAAATTAACATGCAATTATCTGACAACAGCGCTGGTGGACATTCCTGCAGTCAGCATGCCAATTGCACGGTCCCTCGAAACTTGAGACATCTGTGGCATTGTGTTGTGTGACAAAATGGCACATTTTAGAGTAGCCTTTTTTTGTCCCCAACACAAGGTACACCTGTGTAATGATCATGCTGTTTAATCAGCTTCTTGGTATGCCACACTTATCAGGTGGATGGATTATCTTGGCAAAGAAGAAATGCTCCCTAACTGGGATAAAAACAAATGTGTGCTCAAAATTGGAGAGAAATAAGCTCATTGTGCGTATAGAGCATTTCTGGAATCTTTTATTTCAGCTCATGAAACATGGGACCAACACTTTACATGTTGTTTATATTTTTGCTCAGTGAAAACTGGGAGTTTATACATAAGTGTATATGGAGTGTGCAACTCTTTGTTTTATAGCTAAAAGTATACTTGAAACACATTAGAAATACACTTTTTTTGTAAAGAAAATACAGGAATTCTAATTCAAATACCATTTTAGGATACAGTATTTCTAATTTATGAAAAATATACATAAAAATATATATTTTATATATACTAAGAATATACTTAAGTAAATAAAAAGTGTCCCAATTTAGATCATTTTAATAATTGTAAATGTATTTAATATACTTCATGCTAATAAAATACAAATAAAATTGACAGAAATACATTAAATGTACAATATGTTACTGAAGTATGATTTTTTTCATCCACTTGGGTGGGGTGGCAGAGTTCCATTTGGTCATGGCTCTATTTAATACTGTGTGTTTCCCAGCCTCTGTTCTGGACCTGGGTACTGTGAAGAGATCTCTGGTTGCATGTCATGTGTGATACCGATGAGTGTCCGAACTGTGTGCTAAATGCTTGAACAGACAGTTCGGTACCTTCAACACCTCGCACCTCAACTTTGAGCCCGGAGACATTGACATGCATGTCATTGACATTCGCCCTCCATGTACATCTAAATGCAATACGTGCTGCTCTGTTTTGGACCAACTATGTCCTTCTTTGCCGCACCTGACAACACAACTGGACAGTAGTCCAGTTGCGACAAAACTATGGCCTGTAGCACCTATATGGCTGACTGAGATATCAAGAAAGCAGAGCAACACCTTATCATTGACAGACCTCTTCCCATTTTAGTAACCATTGAGTCTATATGTTTTGATCATGATAGCTTGCTATCTAGGGTGACACCCAACAGTTTAGTCTTCAACTTGCTCAATAGCCACATTATTCAAAAATAGATCCAGATGAGGTTTAGGGTTCAGCGAGTGATTTGTTTCAAAAATGATGCTTTTATTTTTTGAGATATTTAGCACCAACCTATTGCTAATTTCCCATTCTAAAACTGACTAGAGATCTATGTTAAGAGTATCAGTTATTTATTTGACTGTTGCACACAGGCTTTATTAAAGGTCAGTGGAAGGTCATTCGTAAACACAGACAATAGTAATGGTCCAAGCCTGCTGCCCTGTGGTACACCACACTCAACCGAATTTGCATTACAGAGGCTTCCATTAAAGGAAATGCTCTGTGTTCTATTTGATAGGTAACTGTACATTCATGAGGGTGTTAATCCATAAGACCTACGTTTTGTCAGCAATAAGTTATAATTAATGATATCAAAGGCTGCACTGAAGTCTACCAAAACTACCAAAACAGCTTCCACAATCTTCTTATTATCAATTTATTTCTGCCAATCATTGTGTAAGTGTTGAGCATGCATAGCATGTTGAGTGCCCTTCCCTATAGCATGCTGAAAGTCTGTTGTTAAAAATGTTTCTGTAAAATAACATTTATTTGGTCGAACACAATTTTTCCCAAAAGTTTATTAAGCTCCGGTAACAGGCTGATTTATCTGCTGTTTGAACCATTAAAAGGTGCTCTGCTATTCTTAGGCAGTGGAATTCCATTTGCCTCCATCCAGACCTCAGGTCACACTCCGTCTTCTAGACTTGGATTGAAGATGTGGCAAATAGGAGTCGCAATGTATTCCCCTACCAACCTCAGTAATTGACCATCCAGGTTGTCGGTTTCAGGTAGTTTGTCCTCATTTATAGATAGCAATCAGTTCACCTCTTCCACACAAACTTTGCGGAATTCCAAGCAGTGCTTGCCTTTCATTATTTGGTCCGTTATACATGAATATGAAGGCTCAGCATTTGTTGTTTGCATGTCATGCCTAAGTTTGCTAATCTTGTCAACAAAAAAGTAGTAAAGTGGTTGGCATCATCAAAAGGTTTTGTTATGAATGAGCCATCCGCCTCAGTGAAAGATGGAGCTGAGTTAGCTTTTCTGCCTAGAATTTCATTTAAGGTACTGCAGAGCTTTTTACTATAATTCTTTATATAATTTATCTTTGTTCCATAGTATAGTTTCTTCTTCTTTTTGTTTAGTTTAGTTATGTGATTTCTCAATTGACTGTATGTTTGCCAATTTACTGTGTTGCCAGACTTATTGGTCATTCCAATAAGACAAAGTTTTTCAATTCATCATCTCTCCATGGGGATTTGGAGGTTTTAACAGTCAGTTTCTTTATGGGCCCATCGCAGGCTTGTCAGTAACTGGAAGAAGCAATTTCCTAAATGCTTCAAGTGCAGTGTCAGGATGTTCCTCACTACAGATATCAGACCAACACATTTTTAATATCTTCAACATGGAAATAATTTTTTATTTGTTTTTTTCTTGTGAAGCACATTGCATCGCATTCCATGTCTAAAATGTGCTGTATAAATAAAGCTTGATTTGATTGTAAAACCTCTTGTATGATTGCTTATATACTATTTTAGGTCCAGTCTTTGGAACTTTGGAATTTTCCTAGATATGTCTATTATATTATGATCATTACATCCGATGGGCGTGGATACTGCTTTAGAGCAGATTTCTGCAGCATTAGTTATGATGGGGTCAATACAAGCGGATGATTTAGTTCCTGTTCTGTTTGTATGTACCATGGTAGGTTGACTGATAACCTGAACCAAGTTGCAGGCACTGGTTACAGTCTGAAGCTTTTTTTTGAGTGGACAGCTTGACGAATATAACCTACTGTCGCATTTCCAGGGAACTCCAGTTGGGGACGCTCTTGCCCCATAGAATTGGGTGAGGTGAGTGATAAGACAGGCCCTTCAGTGAGACCAAACTACAAAGTTGGCAGTGAACAATGGCAAGTTACAATTCCTAAATTACAATTGTAAACAAAAGTTATTGTTCCTTGTGTAAAAATGGCCTCAAATAATAGTTCCTTCCTACAAATATCTTAGTATCTGGCTTGATGACAAACTGTCATTTAAAAAACATGTCACTGATGTCACTGAGCTGGTGAATAAGTTGAAGTTCAAGGTTGGTTTTGTTTACAGAAACAAGGCGTGTCTGACTTTTGTTAATAGGAAGGAAATTGTCCAGGCCACATTTAGGTCTATTTTATCTATATAGATGCAGCAGAATCTACACATAACTAGATGCTGTTTTCAATTGTGTCCTTAGGTTTATTACTGGTGATGGTTATAGAACTCACAATTGTGTTACGTATCAAAAAGTGGGTTGGGCCTCTTTGTATGTATGGAGAGAGCAGCATTCTTTTATCAAATCAAATTTATTTATATAGCCCTTCGTACATCAGCTGATATCTCAAAGTGCTGTACAGAAACCCAGCCTAAAACCCCAAACAGCAAGCAATGCAGGTGTAGGAAAAACTCCCTAGAAAGGCCAAAACCTAGGAAGAAACCTAGAGAGGAAACAGGCTATGTGGGGTGGCCAGTCCTCTTCTGGCTGTGCCGGGTGGAGATTATAACAGAACATGGCCAAGATGTTCAAATGTTCAAAAATGACCAGCATGGTCGAATAATAATAAGGCAGAACAGTTGAATGTTTATTTACAATGCACTCATGCAGAAACAGTATCAATCATAATTAATTAAATGTACACTTACAAATGACCAAACACAGTCACAGGTTTGGATAACACTGGAGGCCCCTTCGGTCTCCCCTTACACTGAGCAAAAATATTCACGCAACATGTAAAGGGTTGGTCCCTTGTTTCATGAGCTGAAATAAAATATCCCAGAAATGTTCCATATGCACAAAAAGTTTATTTCTCTAAAATGTTGTGCACACATTTGTTTAAATCCCTGTTAGTGAGAAATTCTCCTTTGCCAAGATAATCCGTCCACCTGACAGGTGTGGCATATGAAGAAGCTGATTAAACAGCATTATTATTACACAGGTGCACCTTGTGCTCGGAACAAGAAAAGGCCACTTTAAAATGTGCAATTTTGTCACACAATACAATGCCACAGATGTCTTAAGTTTTGAGGGAGCGTGCAGTTGGCATGCTGACTGCAGGAATGTCCAGCAGAGCTGTTGCCAGAGAATTTAATGTAAATTTTTCTACCATAAGCCGCCTCCAATATCATTTTAGAGAATTTGGCTATACATCTAACTGGCTTCACAACCACAGACCATGTGTATGCGTCGTGTGGGCGAGCAGTTTGCTGATGTCAACGTTGAAAACAGAGTGCCCCATGGTGGCGGTGGGGTTATGGTACGGGCAGGCATAAGCTACGGACAATGAACACAACTGCATTTTATCAAAGGCAATTTCAATGCCTAGAGATAACGTGATGTGATCCTGAGGCCATTCAGCTACCACCATCACCTCATGTTTCAGCAGGGGCGGCAGTGTAGCCTAGTGGTTAGAGCATTGGACTAGTAACTGAAAGGTTGCAAGTTCAAATCCCCGAGCTGACAAGGTACAAAATCTGTGGTTCTGCCCCTGAACAGGCAGTTAACCCACTGTTCCCAGGCCGTCATTGAAAATAAGAATTTGTTCTTAACTGACTTGCCTAGTTAAATAAAGGTCAAAAAAATAAAATAAAATGATAATGCACAGCCCCATGTCGCAAGTCTCTGTACACAATTCCTGTAATCTGAAAAAGTCCCTGTTCTTTCATGGCCTGCATACTCATCAGATATGTCATCTATTGAGCAAGTTTGGGATGCTCTGGATCGACGTATACGACAACATGTTCCAGTTCCCGATAATATCCAGCAACCTCTCACAGACCACAATCAACTTTATGCGAAGGAGATGTGTTGTGCTGTATGAGGATGGTGGTCCAACCAGATACTCACTGGTTTTCTGATCCACCCCCATACCTTTTTTTTAAGGTACAGTGGGGCAAAAATGTATTTAGTCAGCCACCATTTGTGCAAGTTCTCCCACTTAAAAAGGTGAGAGGCTTGTAATTTTCATCATAGGTACACTTCAACAATGACAGACAAAATGAGAAAAAAAATCCAGAAAATCACATTGTAGGATTTTTAATGAATTTATTTGCAAATTATGGTGGAAAATAAGTATTTGGTAAATAACAAAAGTTTATCTCAATACTTTGTTATATACCCTTTGTTGGCAATGACAGAGGTCAAACGTTTTCTGTAAGTCTTCACAAGGTTTTCACCTTGGCCCATTCCTCCATGCAGATCTCCTCTAGAGTAGTGATGTTTTGGGGCATTTGCTGGGCAACACGGACTTTCAACTCCCTCCAAAGATTATCTATAGGGTTGAGATCTGGAGACTGGCTAGGCCACTCCAGGACCTTGAAATGCTTCTTACGAAGCCACTTCTTCATTTCCCAGGCGGTGTGTTTGGGATCATTGTCATGCTGAAAGACCCAGCCACGTTTCATCTTCAATGCCCTTGCTGATGGAAGGAGGTTTTCACTCAAAATCTCACGATACATGGCCCCATTCATTCTTTCCTTTACACGGATCAGTCGTCCTGTTCCCTTGGCAGAAAAACAGCCCCAAAGCATGATGTTTCCACCCCCATGCTTCACAGTAGGTATGGTGTTCTTTGGATGCAACTCAGCATTCTTTGTCCTCCAAACACGATGAGTTGAGTTTTTACCAAAAACTTCTATTTTGGTTTCATCTGACCTTATGACATTCTCCCAATCTTCTTCTGGATCATCCAAATGCTCTCTAGCCAACTTCAGATGGGCCTGGACATGTACTGGCTTAAGCAGGGGGACACGTCTGGCACTGCAGGATTTGAGTCCCTGGCGGCGTAGTGTGTTACTGATGGTAGACTTTGTTACTTTGGTCCCAGCTCTCTGCAGGTCATTCACTTGGTCCCCCCGTGTGGTTCTGGGATTTTTGCTCACCATTCTTGTGATCATTTTGACCCCACGGGGTGAGATCTTGCATGGAGCCCCAGACATTTCCATTTCCTAATAATTGCTCCCACAGTTGATTTCTTCAAACCAAGCTGCTTACCTATTGCAGATTCAGTCTTCCCAGCCTGGTGCAGGTCTACAAGGTCTACAATTTTGTTTCTGGTGTCCTTTGACAGCTCTTTGGTCTTGGCCATAGTGGAGTTTGGAGTGTGACGGTTTGAGGTTGTGGACAGGTGTCTTTTATACTGATAACAAGTTCAAACAGGTGCCATTAATACAGGTAACGAGTGGAGGACAGAGGAGCCTCTTAAAGAAGAAGTTACAGGTCTGTGAGAGCCAGAAATCTTGCTTGTTTGTAGGTGACCGAATACTTATTTTCCACCATAATTTGCAAATAAATTCATTAAAAATCCTACAATGTTTTTTTCTCATTTTGTCTGTCATAGTTGAAGTGTACCTATGATGAAAATTACAGGCCTCTCTCATCTTTTTAAGTGGGAGAACTTGCACAATTGGTGGCTGACTAAATACTTTTTTGCCCCACTGTATCTGTGACCAACAGATGCATATCTGATGCATATATCATTCCCTCCTGTCTCAGCCTCCATGGCCCCATATTTATGCTGCAGTAGTTTGTGTCGGGGGGCTAGGGTCAGTTTGTTATCTCTGGAGTACTTTTCCTGTCCTATCCGGTGTCCTGTGTGAATTTAAGTATGCGCTCTCTAATTCTCTCTTTCTCTCTTTCTTTCTCTCTCTCTCTCGGAGGACCTGAGCCCTAGGCCCATGCCTCAGGACTACCTGACATGATGACTCCTTGCTGTCCCCAGTCCACCTGGCCGTGCTGCTGCTCCAGTTTCAACTGTTCTGCCTGTGATTATTATTATTTGACCATGCTGGTCATTTATGAACATTTGAACATCTTGGCCATGTTCTGTTATAATCTCCACCCAGCACAGCCAGAAGAGGACTGGCCACCCCACATAGCCTGGTTCCTCTCTAGGTTTCTTCCTAGGTTTTGGCCTTTCTAGGGAGTTTTTCCTAGCCACCGTGCTTCTACACCTGCATTGCTTGCTGTTTGGGGTTTTAGGCTGGGTTTCTGTACAGCACTTTGAGATATCAGCTGATGTACGAAGGGCTATATAGATAAATGTGCTTTGATTTGATGCATATCTGTATTCCCAGTTATGTGAAATTCATAGATTCGGGCCTAATTAATTTATTTCAATTGACTGATTTATGAACTGTAACTCAGTAAAATCTTTGAAATTGTTGCATTTTGAGTTGTTCAGTATGGTTGGATAAAGCTGCTCTGACTTTATGTGGAAGATCTCACATAGATATCTGAAAGGAGATGATCTGGTCCCCCTTGGTAAATTCAGAGAAATGATCAGAGACCAATATGTTGAGAAATGTGTCTGTTCGTCTTAATATGTTTTGTAATTTTGTATATTGTATGTTGTATATGTGTTTGATGTATTTATGCAGGGCTCATCTGAAAAAGAGACCCTAGTCTCAGCATTACTTCCCTGTCAAGGGTTAACAATACACATCAATTACACAATACATGAAAAGCAAACAGCGAAACATGAAAGCAAAACCAAATCATGTGAAACAAACGCATTCATTAGTAGAAAGGCATCTGCCTGAATTGCCCTAAAGGCACCGACTCCACAATCTTTAATGAGTTATGGAGATCATTCCACATGAGGCGCAAAAAAACAAAACGCAGATTTACCTAACTGGGTGGTGATTGAAGGGATCTCCAGGGTCAGCCATCCCTGAGTCCGGGTCTGGTAACCTATACGTCTGAAGGTTAACAATGAGGTAAGTTATGGCGAAAGTTTATGCAAGAGGCCTTTATAGACAAAAAGAGCGCAATGCATCTATCTATGAGACTTCAAAGAGGGCCTGCCTACTTTCAGATACAAGATGCAATGATGTGTTCTGAACCTATCACCTGAAATAAAGCGCAATGCGCTTTGATAAACTGAATGTCAATTTCTTCAATACAGCTGCATTCATATAGATGAGATCAACACATCACCAGGGGCACACTGCCTGCCCTCCAGGACACCAACAGCACCCGATGTCACAGGAAGGCCAAAAAGATCATCATGGACATCAACCACCCAAACCATGGCCTGTTCACCCCACTATCATCCAGAAGATGAGGTCAGTACAGGTGCATCAAAGCTGGGACCGAGAGACTGAAAAACAGCTTCTATCTCAAGACCATCAGACTGTTAAATAGCCATCACTTGCCTACTACCACCCAGTTACTCGACCTGCACCTTAAAGGCTGCTGCCCTATATACATAGACATGGAATCACTGGTCACTTTAATAATGGAACACTGGTCACTTTAATAATGTTTACATACTGTTTTACTCATTTCACATGTATATACTGTATTCTACTCAATGCCACTCCAACATTGCTCATCCTAATATTTATATATTACCTAATTCCTTTCTATTACTTTGAAATTGGTGTGTATTGTTGTGAACTGTTAGATACTAATGCACTGTTGGAGTAAGGAACACAAGAATTTTGCCACACCAGCAATAACATCTGCTAGATATGTGTATGTGATCAATAACATTTGAAATGATTTGATCACCATAGTCAGTAACCAGAATGAATGTTGTCTGAATGATTCGTTTTCTGCTATATTTAACGCAAGACAACCTGTTCCTATAGGAGAAGCCTATTTGAATTCTTCATTTCTTAACTCATCAGGCTTTTTGAAAGATAGCTTTTAATCAATCCAGATCACAGGAGGTTGGTGGCACCTTAATTGCAGAGGACGGGCTCATGGTAATGGCTGGAGAGGAATGAGTGGAATGGTCAAATACGTCAAACACCTGGTTTCCATGTGTTAAATGCCGTTTCATTCGCGCCATACCAGCCATTATTATGAGCCGTCCTCCCCTCAGCAGCCTCCTGTGTTCCAGAAATGTATAAGCGGGGACGCAGTCAATGAGGCTATGCATTGAAGCCCTCTACATAGAAAATATGTGTCAACAGCATAGAGCATTCTCAAGTCAGATTGTCATTACCGATACGATTTACCACAATACCCCCTCAGTGGTAAATGCTCAACCTGTCAGACGTCAGCCGCAAGCTGCTGCTGTTTGTTTTTAAAGTGGCATGTTTACCATTGGGCTGTGAGCAGAGGCTAATTGGCTTCTACTAGGGGTCAAGTTGGGTAAAGGTCACCCAGGTGGTGTGTTGGCAGGCGTGGGCCGACGCCCTGTGGGTCGCTGTGGAGCGTCAGAGCCGGTGGAGGTCCGGTGAGGTTGACGTGTGCCATGCCTTCCCCGGCTCACCAGGGTGACATTTGCCCCAGGTAGTCACAGCCCCCATGTCCCCCCACCCCATGCTGTATGGCATGCCACCTCGCATGGTGTTACCCAATTGACAGGTGACAGTAAACAGGCTCTGCCTGCCAGGCACGTCCACCCCTGCTGGAGCTGTCCTCTCTCTGTCTGAGCCTCTGCCCGTCTAGACCCACCCGCCTGCCCACCCAGAGAGGGCCAGGGGGAAGAGGGGGAGGGCGCTTTGGCAAGGCATGGTGAGGCAGCTCAAACTGATGGCACAAATACCAACCAACACACAGCCTTAGTCACCATGCCTTATCTTGAGAGGGATTAAACCAGAGTCACACCATAGACAGGTCTAGTCGTAGAGGGAAATTGAACTCTTTTGAATGATGAATGTGTTTCCTAATGGCCCAGTGAGTGTAAGTGATGCTGCTGTGTGCCATGTGGTGACATGAGCATATTAGAACATTTGAGCTGCCTGTATTTCCCCTCTAGCAACTAGAGCACATCTTTCCCCCAGGATAAGTGCAGCTCCTATTCTTCAGTTTGTTTATGCTCACTGTGTTTTGCCGTATTCCCTGTGTATCCCCTATCAGTGCTGTACTGTGAGATAACAGAGAACAGCCTCAAACATACACCACCGGCTTCCTTGTCTCTCCTAGATCACATCGCCTCACTCTTTTATAATTTAGCCAAAGAAAATATTCCTCCTGATCATGCATTAAAGATACACTGTTTTTTAACTGGCGGGTGAGAACAGTACAGTATGTGCGAGGGAGCTTTTTCTCTCTCGTCTCTTGAAACTGTCTTCCTGTCTGATGGCAGTAAGCATGATAGGCAGCTACTGTACCACAGACAGGGGGATGGAAAGATTTTTGGCAGAACCATAATAGATGATGTTATTAATGTTAGTTCACCAGTAAGGTGCTACAGATGTAGGATCTCAATATGATCACCCTGTTGCAGGAGAACTTTGCCGCAATGCAGGAAATGTAAAACTTGTAGTGTATTTGAGGTTTTAAAAGGCTTCTGAAGATTGTAATATTTCAGACTTGATTTTCCTTTCACACAGAAATGTATCAAACCCTACGAAAATGTCCATTGATTATGATCCACATAATAATTCACATTTCCTGTTGCTGCAGTATTGTTTTCCTTAACCATTGTGTTGTCTTAAGGGTAAAAAATGACCCACAACTATGTTTAACAGCAGAGAAAGACCCCTAAATTATATATTTTTAACTTGAAATTGTATTACTTTTTTTAGAGTGACCCCAACATTAGAAAAAGTGAAACATCACTTTTGTTCATATTTCCATGAAAGCTGTACACCAGCAGGGTACAAAGATTGTCTTAGGGTCCTTTTTGACCCAGCAATTATAAAATAATTTACATACCACAAAAACAACAAAGACACACACACACAATGAGAAATTAAGATTGTGTGCTACTGATTGAACTCAGACAAAACATTATTGTGCATGTGCAGCATCTCCTCTCCACGATCCCACACATGACTCAAGTTCAGACAAAATAAAAACTATTTCAGACAAAATAAACAACATTTCAGACAATGCCCAACAGGTCGTAGATCTGATTTTTTCAGATGTCCAGGAGGAACAAGAGAACAATGATTTAGAAGAGGAGGAGGTATCTGAAGAATACAACCCAGAGCACGATGCATCAACTTTAGATGAAGAAGAAATCCCCAAAGCTGAAAGAAAGAAATTTTTGTCAAAGAACAGCAAAATAACATGGTCCCTGTCACCATATGACAACAAGGGAATAATGGCAGCACAAAATGTCATAAGGTTGACCTCAGGGCCCACAAGACATGCTGTTGCTCATGCCCAGGACATCGCCTCAACATTCTACATGTTCATCACACTAGCCATCGAATAAATCATCCTGGAGATGACTAATTTGGAGAGTTTCCGTAAATATGGAGACAACTAGAAAAGGATGGATGAGATTGACCTGCATGCCTACACAGGGCTGCTAATCTTAGCGGGTGTGTATATTTCCCAAGACGAGGCTACATGTCGTCTCTGGGATGCAGAGAGTGAAAGGGTGATTTTCTGTGCCACAATGCCACTGAAAGTCTTTCTCACTTTCTCAAGAATGACATGATTTGGTAATTGTGAGTCAAGACCTGCAAGATGTGTGAGAGACAAACTGGCGGCCATAAGAGAGGTCTGGGAGAAGTGGGCGGAGCCATAAGAGAGGTTTGGGAGAAGTGGGTGGAGCCATACGAGAGGTCTGGGAGAAGTGGGCGGAGCCATAAGAGAGGTATGGGAGAAGTGGGCGGAGCCATACGAGAGGTCTGGGAGAAGTGGGTGGAGCCATAAGAGAGGTCTGGGAGAAGTGGGCGGAGCCATAAGAGAGGTCTGGGAGAAGTGGGTGGAGCCATACCTCTCCAACCCTGGGCCTGAAGTAACAGTGGATGAGCAACTGGTTCCATTCAGAGGTACATTTTTATTTTCATATCTGTAATGTAAGTGATTTTCACTGTTCATTTTATTATGTATTGCTGTAATATCATTGATTTACGTGTTTGTTTTCTGTGACACTGATACTAATTACTGATAGTAATCTCTTTTGTCAAAAGGTCGCTGTCCTTTCCGGCAGTATATGCCCAGCATGTGAGCTACACATGGAAGATGCAATTCTACACAGGGAAGCCGACCGGTGGAGGCCCGGAGAAGAACCAGGGGATGCGGGTTGTGCTTGATGTGACAGATGGACTGAAGGGGCACAATGTCACGTGTGACAATTTCTTCACCTCTTATGAACTTATGAGCTCCCCCCTGCACTCCACGCAACAAGGGTGGAGAGGCCTTCTCATCAAAGTTTGATGAGTTTCTTACCTCCCAAAGAGGAACAAGAATGTGGTCCTCCTGAGCACACTGCACAAAACAACTGATATCGTGAGGACAGGAAGCCAGCCGTCATCCTGGACTACAACCACAACAGAGGAGGAGTGGACAACCTGGACAAGGTGATTTGAACTTACAGCTGCAGGAGGATGACTCCCCGCTGGCCCTGGTCATCTTCCATAACATCATTGACGTGCCCTCATACAATGCCTTCGCAATATGGAACAAGATCAACCCTACCTGGATCCCTGATAAGTGGAACAAGAGGAGGGTGTTCCTGGAACAGCTGGGAAAGGGAGCGCCTCCCCCGTACAGCAGCCTCTGCAGTGCTTGTGAAAGCTGTTCAGGGGTTGAATCCTTTTTATATATATATACAGTGCCTTGCGAAAATATTCGGCCCCCTTGAACTTTGCGACCTTTTGCCACATTTCAGGCTTCAAACATAAAGATATAAAACTGTATTTTTTTGTGAAGAATCAACAATAAGTGGGACACAATCATGAAGTGGAACGACATTTATTGGATATTTCAAACTTTTTTAACAAATCAAAAACTGAAAAATTGGGCATGCAAAATTATTCAGCCCCCTTAAGTTAATACTTTGTAGCGCCACCTTTTGCTGCGATTACAGCTGTAAGTCGCTTGGGGTATGTCTATCAGTTTTGCACATCGAGAGACTGACATTTTTCCCATTCCTCCTTGCAAAACAGCTCGAGCTCAGTGAGGTTGGATGGAGAGCATTTGTGAACAGCAGTTTTCAGTTCTTTCCACAGATTCTCGATTGGATTCAGGTCTGGACTTTGACTTGGCCATTCTAACACCTGGATATGTTTATTTTTGAACCATTCCATTGTAGATTTTGCTTTATGTTTTGGATCATTGTCTTGTTGGAAGACAAATCTCCGTCCCAGTCTCAGGTCTTTTGCAGACTCCATCAGGTTTTCTTCCAGAATGGTCCTGTATTTGGCTCCATCCATCTTCCCATCAATTTTAACCATCTTCCCTGTCCCTGATGGAAGAAAAGCAGGCCCAAACCATGATGCTGCCACCACCATGTTTGACAGTGGGGATGGTGTGTTGTGGTTGATGAGCTGTGTTGCTTTTACGCCAAACATAACGTTTTGCATTGTTGCCAAAAAGTTCAATTTTGGTTTCATCTGACCAGAGCACCTTCTTCCACATGTTTGGTGTGTCTCCCAGGTGGCTTGTGGCAAACTTTAAACAACAATTTTTATGGATATCTTTAAGAAATGGCTTTCTTCTTGCCACTCTTCCATAAAGGCCAGATTTGTGCAATATACGACTGATTGTTGTCCTATCGACAGAGTCTCCCACCTCAGCTGTAGATCTCTGCAGTTCATCCAGAGTGATCATGGGCCTCTTGGCTGCATCTCTGATCAGTCTTCTCCTTGTATGAGCTGAAAGTTTAGAGGGACGGCCAGGTCTTGGTAGATTTGCAGTGGTCTGATACTCCTTCCATTTCAATATTATCGCTTGCACAGTGCTCCTTGGGATGTTTAAAGCTTGGGAAATCTTTTTGTATCCAAATCCGGCTTTAAACTTCTTCACAACAGTATCTCGGACCTGCCTGGTGTGTTCCTTGTTCTTCATGATGCTCTCTGCGCTTTTAACGGACCTCTGAGACTATCACAGTGCAGGTGCATTTATACGGAGACTTGATTACACACAGGTGGATTGTATTTATCATCATTAGTCGTTTAGGTCAACATTGGATCATTCAGAGATCCTCAGTGAACTTCTGGAGAGAGTTTGCTGCACTGAAAGTAAAGGGGCTGAATAATTTTGCACTCCCAATTTTTCAGTTTTTGATTTGTTAAAAAAGTTTGAAATATCCAATAAATGTCGTTCCACTTCATGATTGTGTCCCACTTGTTGTTGATTCTTCACAAAAAAATACAGTTTTATATCTTTATGTTTGAAGCCTGAAATGTGGCAAAAGGTTGCAAAGTTCAAGGGGGCTGAATACTTTCGCAAGGCACTGTATATATTTTTTAAATTCTACCCCGTTTTCTCCCCAATTTCGTGGTATCCAATTGTTTTTAGTAGCTACTATCTTGTCTCATCGCTACAACTCCTGTACGGGCTCGGGAGAGACAAAGGTTGAAAGTAATGCATCCTCCAAAACACAACCCAACCAAGCCGCACTGCTTCTTAACACAGCGCATCCCACCCGGAAGCCAGACGCACCAATGTGTCGGAGGAAACACCGTGCACCTGGCAACCTTGGTTGGCGCGCACTGCGCCCGGCCCGCCACAGGGGTCGCTGGTGCGCGATTAGACTAGGATATCCCTACCGGCCAACCCCTCCCTAACCCGGATGATGCTAGGCCAATTGTGCATCGCCCCACGGACCTCCCGGTTGTGGCCGGTTACGACAGAGCCTGAGCGCGAACCCAGGGTCTCTGGTGGCACAGCTGGCGCTGCAGTACAGCGCCCTTGACCACTGCGCCACCCGGGAGGCCTGGGGTTGAATCTTGATCCACCCGAGGCTGCAGCTGGTGCAGGCAAGAGGAGGAGATTCCAATTCTGGCCCTAAAGATGGACTGTAAAACAAACACTATGTGCTGCATCTGCAAAGTCCATGCACACACTCTTGCATACTGTCCTACATGTGCTAATCAGAGTTGATCGATTTATGTTCTTCATGTTTTTGTTTTGTATCTATTATCTTATTTTATTATTATTTATTATTGTTGTTTATATACCTTGTGGGTGAGGGCAATGGTAAAAAAAATGGGAGAAGACTATTATTTTGTAGTTTAGTTCCTCATTGTACAGTATATAAGAATATATCACTATGTTGCCAAAAAAGTTCAAGACATTGTTTCCCTTCAATAAAATACATTCAGAACTACTTTCTTTACATGTCTGCTACTTTCTTAGGCTATACAAGTGCTATCTCATGCTAAAAAATGTATGTTTACACCTATGCAGTACCTTTAGCAATAACAATAATAATAAAACTCTACTTTAGTAAAGAAAACCATTATGACAGGTGTGTTGTAATAAAAATGAGTGGTGTCCACTGACTGAATGCAGTCTTTCTGCATTGTGAAGAGGGAAAACCCAGATCTTCACAAAGTTTGTGATGAATAACAGGTTGTTTCTTCATGCAATTTTTTTTGGGGGGGGTTTAACATTCAATTAAGCTGCTTTATTTTAGGGGTTTAGTGAAGGCAGGTCATTTTTGACACTTAGGACAAGCAGAGTATACAGAATGTTAAGACTACACAAGGGTAAAGATCATATATCTGTAACTGTGGGACTGAAGTAGTAGCTCATCCTGTCCTGTAGGAGCATCTCTCTATTTACTTGTGTTATTACTGGCCTGCTTAAGAATTGATTGCTGCCACCACCACCTGCCCTTCTCCTGCTTCAGAACGACGAATGAGCGTGTGCAACGGCTCCGAAGTGAACATGTCAGGCAGGCTCCAGGGTCCAAAGGGCCATGTGAGCTAAAAGTATGATGCAGAGGGGGAGAAGGAGGATATCTCAAGGTCACTGAATAATGAAGGAGGGAGGGCACCACAGAGCAAAGCCCCCACTCTACTCTCCTCCTCTTTCTTTTTTTTCGCTGAATGAACTTGGGAAAGGCCTGTTTTATTTTTCCACAGCATGAATGCATTTGTGTAAGTGATCTATAATTCATCACTATTATCCATTATTTACTGATTATTTTATTTTATTTTCTAAAAGAGTTTTGCCCTTAGTCTTACTTTTGCCCAGCTGTCCCCTAATTGATAACCTGGGCCAGTCGATTCATATAAACAAACCCCTTTCCCTCCTGCCCAGGACCGGATGTTTTCCCATCTGTGTAGTGCAGCGTGAACTGTGCTAAAACACAGGTAGATGGAGCACTACCCTCTAAGTGACCTAAAGTATGTGTTGACAGGCTCTCCTGTTCAGGTGAGGTCCCAGCACTCTGCTGCTTGTCGGTTATATCCAAAAGGATTCAGCGCCCCTGTTTCTGTCCTGTGCCTACGCCAGCGCTTTCCTGCCTGGTGGTGGCAGGTGTCTGAGAGTATCCATCCACCATCACACCATCCCCTCGAGACCAAATCTTGACACTACTATATCACATGACTCAATGTCACCCCCGCACCCCAGCACCCCGTCCCCCCCACCCCCAAGAGAGGGAGATGGAGATATGGAGAGATGGAAGGAAGGAGGGAGAGAGACATGGAGCACAAACAGAAATTGAAAGAGAGAAGTGTGTCTCCCTAAGGAGTGGTTGCTGTCCATCTGCATCAGGAAGTGTGCATGTGAAGGCAGCAGGAGAACTTTCCCCAGTGTGAGGACAGTTGTTATCCTCAAACCCCAGAGAGCTCAAGTGTCACATATGTGAAGATCGCAGGTTGAGCTGGTGGCAAATCAGACACTACAAGCAGTGTGTGTGTGTGTGTGTGTGTGTGTGTGTGTGTGTGTGTGTGTGTGTGTGTGTGTGTGTGTGTGTGTGTGTGTGTGTGTGTGTGTGTGTGTGTGTGTGTGTGTGTGTGTGTGTGTGTGTGTGTGCTTGAGTGCATTTATGTGTCCTATGAGACATTATTGGGGTACAGTCAGTATTCTTGTTTTTCTATGGTGATTGTGGAAATTGAGATTGTAACAAGTGCTGTGGGTGGACCAAAAAATGGACAGCTGTGCCATATAGATTAGTTGGGAAGATTTTTTTTTATATAGTTGGGAAGAGATTTTCAATGTACAGATTCCATGGCACTTGGTTTATGAACTATATGCAAAATGACACCGGATTAAAAAAAAATCTATTTAAATTGTTATACAACATTCTTGCAACCAATAGATGGGGGATACAACCATCCCAGCTCTGCAGATTTTGCTGTGAAGAGACAGAGTCATTAGATCATTTATTTTGGTACTGTCCATATGTAGCTTGCTTTTGTTCACAGGTCCAGGAATGGCAGAATAATTGTAACATTTACCTGGAGCTAACGCTGCAGATAGCAATACTGGGTGATTTGAAAAGTCATAGTCAATCGATCAATAATATTATAATACTTTTAGCAAAAACGTTTATCTTTCATTTATAATCTGTAGAAACTATGAGAATAGAAAGTTTCAGAACTTTTGTGAAGCATCACAGCACAGTGGAAAAATATATGGCAAATAGAAATCCAATATGGATGGTGTTAAGAGATAGATGGGAGGAGATTAATTGAGCTGAAGGGAAGGATGGGACTAATAATTACAAGATGACAATTTTAAAATATACTGTGTCCGTGAAATGTATATAGTTTCAGAGCTTTTGTGAAACAGCACAGTTAGAGATATATGGCAAATATAAATCAAACTGGATGGACATCAGAAATAGATGGGAGAGGTTGAGGGTAGAGGAAGGACTAAAAACAAACAAAATATAACTATTGTAAAATAGATTGTGTCTGTAAAATGTATATAGTAGGTATAATCTGGAAGTAGAAGTCTAAGTGTTGTTGTTCATTAGTTCACTCCAATTAGGGGAGGTTGGGTTAGTGGAAAATAATAAAGGAAAATATATTTTTAAAAGATAAATATATATAGTACCAGTCAAAAGATCAGAAACAACTACTCATTCTAGGGTTTTTCTTTATTATTATTATTTTTTTTCTACATTGTAGAATAATAGTGAAGACATCAAAACTACGAAATAACACATATGGAATCATGTAGTAACCAAAAAAGTGTTAAACAAATCAAAATATATTTTATATTTGAGATTCTTCAAAGTAGCCTCCCTTTGCCTTGATGACAGCTTTGCACACTGTTGGCATTCTCTCAACCTGCTTCACCTGGAATGCTTTTCCAACTGTCTTGAAGGAGTTCCCACATATGCTGTGCACTTGTTGGCTGCTTTTCCTTCACTCTGCAGTCCAACTCATCCCAAACCCTCTCAACTTGGTTGAGGTTGGGTGATTGTGGAGGCCAGGTCATCTGATGCAGCAAATAGCCCGTACACAGCCTGGAGGTGTGTTGGATCATTGTCCTATTGAAAAACAAGTGAAAGTCCCAAACAAGTGATAGTCCCGCAACCAGATGGGGTGGCGTAGTTTTGATATCTTCACTATTATTCTACAATGTAGAAAATGATCAAAATAAAGAAAATCCCTAGAATGAGAAAAATTGATATGAGGGCCTCCCGAGTGCTGCGTCGTCCAGGTTAGGGAGGGTTTGGCCAGTAGGGATATCCTTGTCTCATCGCGCACTAGCGACTCCTGTGGCGGGCCGGGCGCAGTGCACGCTGACCAGGTCGCTAGGGTCACGGTGTTTCCTCTGACACATTGGTGCGGCTGGCTTCCGGGTTGGATGCGCTCTGTGTTAAGAAGCAGTGCAGTTATGTTGTGTTTCAGAGGACTCATGACTCTCGACCTTTGTCTATCCCGAGCCCGTATGGGATGAGACAAGATAGTAACTACTAAAAACAATTGGATACTATGAAATTGTGACGAAAAAAGGGGGTAAAATAAAATATAAAATATATATATATGTGTGGATTGGAAATGATGCAGACAATTACATTGATGGAAGCTACAATCTATCTGCAATATGAAAGCTGATCTACCCCCCCCAAAAAATGTTTTTTTAAATAAAGTGCTGTGGGTGTGATATCTTTGTGAGGATCCTCATGGCAAAGGCATTTGTACAGTAACTCCCCCTTGCCCAAGGCCCAGCAAAGCCATACTGACAAATGTATCAATTCCTCTATTATAAATATACTGAATACAGTATATTTGAGACAGGCACATGTATCTCACTGTTTCTCCTGTTTCCCTCTAGCACATGCTATCTTTTCCTCTCTCAAGTACATTTTCTTTACATGCACATTCTAAACCATATATTTATCCTGTGGATTTCTACTTTTTATTCTCCCTCATCTCCCTCTGTGTGCTCCTATGCGAAGAGTGACTCACATCTCTGTCTCGGTGGAGCGGAGGTGGAGATGTCCATCCTCCACTGATCCCAAAACACAGTGACATTCAGCCCCATGTAAGTATCATTAGCACCATCATTATATCGATATTAGCCCAGTGGATCAGTTCACGCTTCACCACCTAGCATCCTCACCGCGTGGCGTCCGCGCTGTCTATGTCACCACTCATCAGGGTCCTCAGAGACTGCATTTCTCTCCCGCCCTGCGGAGCGTGATGGAAGGATGGCAGAGGGGAGATATGTTTTTATCCACACCTCTGTCTTATAGCCGTGCCAGCCCTGTGCCATCTTGAGGATTGTGTAACCCTGGGTTGTTCTCCTTATTAACTCAGCAGAAGGGGTGGTTAAGTCGATCTTGAGTGTGGGAGAGGGAATCAAAGGAGGATGGAGGGAGGCTGGAGGGGGCAGTGTATGCCCATTCCAATGATGCCCCAGGGCCCAGGCCTGGCAATAATCACCTGAGGATTAAATCTGCCTCCCTGGTCAGCGGCTCTCGCTCGTCGCGCTCCCAGTGCTATATCCATCTCACTTTTGATATTCTGTGAGGCAATCCAGCATGAAGGAATTCCTACACACACTTCCTCGCCATCTCACCTTAGTCTCTCTCTGTGTGTGCAGCTGTTGTGAGCAAATACAGTTCATGGTTGTTACACTACGGGAGAAGTGAGTTGTAGTGGTGTTAAGCACTTGTCAAACTCCTTCCATGGAGGGCCGAGTGTCTGACTGAACCAGCCAAAAGAGGATTGGCTCCCCTTCAAGGGAGTTTTTTTTCCTTGCCACCGTCGCTTCTGCTTGCTCTTCTGTGCTCTAAGGTTGGTTCACTCCGTAGGTATCTCGTCCGTATGCCTGTACTACCTCAACTATATCGCCAAGCATTCAGCACCTGCAGCTCACTTCTTCTCAAGAGTCCAACTAACTTACCGTTCTTTTCTGGGGGTGGATTTGCCTTCACCGCAGCAGTGATGTCTACCTTAGTCTCCAAGCTAAACCCTACAGCACGTAAAACTCATTCCACGGAGGTCTGTGGGTTTTTTGCTCCTCCCTTGTACTTGATTAATTGAATTAAGGTCACTAATTACACTGAACAAAAATAGTTACAGATCATACAAGGAAATCAGTCAATTTACATAAATAAATTAGGCCCTAATCTATGGATTTCATATGACTGGAAATACAGATATGCATCTGGTCACAGATGCCTTTAAAAAAGAAAGGTAGGGGCGTGGATCAGAAAACCAGTCAGTATCTGGTCTGACCACCATTTCCCATTTCTCCTTCACATAGAGTTGATCAGGCTGATTGTGGCCTATGGAATGTTGTCCCACTCCCCTTCAATGGCTGAGAAGTATTGTATTTATTTAGCAAAATTAAGGCAGTTGTACCATTTTTGAAACATTACAATACATTCACAACACATTAAGTATGTGCCCTCAGGCCCCTACTCTACTACCACATCTTCAACACAAAATCTGTGTGTATAGTGCATATGTTATTGTGTGTGTGCCTATGTTGTCTGCTTCACAGTCCTCACTGTTCCATAAGGTGTATTTGTATCTTTTTTTAAATCTAATTTTACTGCTTGCATGAGTTACTTGATATGAAATACAGTTATCAAGGCACAAGGCGAGACCCAAATGCAGACACAGGACACAGATGGTTCGAGTCTTACAATGTTTATTAATCCAAAGGGGTAGGCAAGAGAATGGTTGTGGACAAAACCAGATCAGAGTCCAGGAGGTACAGATTGGCAGACAGGCTTGTGGTCAAGGCAGGCAGAATGGTCGGGCAGGCAGGTACAAAGTCCTGGAGGTACAGAGTGGCAGACAGGCTCGTGGTCAAGGCAGGCAGAATGGTCGGGCAGGCAGGTACAAAGTCCAGGAGGTACAGATTGGCAGACAGGCTCGTGGTCAAGGCAGGCAGAATGGTCGGGCAGGCAGGTACAAAGTCCTGGAGGTACAGAGTGGCAGACAGGCTCGTGGTCAAGGCAGGCAGAATGGTCAGGCAGGCAGGTACAAAGTCCAGGAGGTACAGAGTGGCAGACAGGCTCGTGGTCAAGGCAGGCAGAATGGTCAGGCAGGCAGGTACAAAGTCCAGGAGGTACTGAGTGGCAGACAGGCTCGTGGTCAAGGCAGGCAGAATGGTCAGGCAGGCAGGTACAAAGTCCAGGAGGTACAGATTGGCAGACAGGCTCGTGGTCAAGGCAGGCAGAATGGTCAGGCAGGCAGGTACAAAGTCCAGAAACGGGCAAGGGTCAAAACCGGGAGGACTAGAACAAAAAAGAAGAATACAAAAAGCAGGAGAACGGTAAAAACGCTGGTTGATTTGGAAACATACAAGACAAACTGGCACAGAGAGACAGGAAACACAGGGATAAATACATTGGGGAAAATAAGTGAAACCTGGAGGGGGTGGAGACAATAACAGGAACAGGTGAATCAGATCAGGGAGTGACAACAGTTCCATTTAGCCATGGCTCTATGTAGTACTGTGTCCTCCCATAGTCTGTTCTGGACATGTCTTGTGGAGTGTGCATGGGTGTCCGAGCTGTGTGCCAGTAATTTAAACAGAAAGCTTGGTGCATTCAACATGTCAATACCTCTCACAAATACAAGTAGTGATGAAGTCAATCTCTCCTTCACTTTGAGCCAGGAAAGACTGACATACATATTATTGTTAGTTCACTGTGTACATCCAAGTGCCAGCCGTGCTGCACTATTCTGAGCCAATTGCAATTTTCTTAAATCCCTCTTTATGGCACCTGACCTCACAATTAAGCAGTAGTCCAGGTGTGACAAAACTAGGGCCTGTAGGACCTGCCTTGTTGATAGTGCTGTTAAGGCAGAGTAGCGCTTTATTATGGACAGACTTCTCCCCATCATAACTTATGTTGTATCAATATGTTTTGACCATGACAATTTACAATCTAGGGTTACTCCAACAGTTTAGTCACCTCAACTTGCTCAATTTCCACATTATTCATAACAAGATTTAGTTGAGATTTAGTGAATGATTTGTCCCAAATACAATGCTTTTAGTTTTATAAATATTTAGGACTAACTTATTACTTGCCACCCAATCACAAACTAACTTGTTAACCTCTTACATCTATGGTGGCGCTATTTCATTTTTGGAAGAAAAACGTTCCCGTTTTAAACAAGATATTTTGTCACAAAAAGATGCTCGACTATGCATATAATTGCTACTGTTCGAAAGAAAACACTCTGACGTGTCCAGAAATACAAATATCTTCTCTGTGCGTGCCCTTTAACGTGAGCTTCAGGCAAAACCAAGATGAGATGGCATCCAGGAAATGACAAGGATTTTTGAGGCTCTGTCTTTCATGATCTCCTTATATGGCTGTGAACGCAAGAGGAATGAGTCTGCCCTTTCTGTCGTTTCCCCAAGGTGTCTGCAGCATTGTGACGTATTTGTAGGCAGATCGTTGGAAGATTGACCATAAGAGACCACATTTACCACGTGTCCGCCCGGTGTCCTGCGCCGAAATTGGTGCGCAAAAGTCACCTGCCAGTATTTTTCCATGGGACACAGAGAGGGAAGCAAGCTTCCATGAACTACATGTCAATGAAGAGATATGTGAAAAAACACCTTGAGGATTGATTCCAAACAACGTTTGCCATGTTTCGGTCGATATTATGTAGTTAATCCGGAAAAAGTTTCACGTTGTAGGTGACTGCATTTTCGGTTCGTTTCGGTAGCCAGGCGCAATGTAGAAAACGGAACGATTTCTCCTACACACAGACGCTTTCAGGAAACACTGCGCATCTGGTATATGGCTGGGAGTCTCCTCATTGAAAACATCAGAAGCTCTTCAAAGGTAAATGATTTTATTTATTTGGTTATCTGGCTTTTGTGAAAATGTTGCGTGCTACATGCTACACAAAATGCTATGCTAGCTTTGCATACTCTTACACAAATTAGTCAATTTCTATGGTTCAAAAGCATATTTTGAAAATCTGAGATGACAGTGTTGTTAAGAAAAGGCTAAGCTTGAGAGCAAACGCATTATTTTAATTTTATTTGCGATTTTCAGAAATCGTTAATGTTGCGTTATGCTAATGAGCCTGAGGCTTAGTCACGATCCCGGATCCGGGATGGGGAGTTTCAAGAAGTTAAGCGTTGCAGTCAATTCAGTTGCTGTAGTAGCTGACATGTATAGTATTGAGTCATCCGCATACATAGACACACTGGCTTTACTCAAAGCCAGTGGCATGTCATTAGTAAAGATTTTAAAAAGTAAGGGGCCTAGTCAGCTGCCCTGGGGAATTCCTGATTCAACCTGGGTTACTTTGCGGAGGCTTCCATTAAAGAACACCCTTTGTGTTCTGTTAGACAGGTAACAAGTGACACATGTTATCCAGACACTGACTGCTAGCACTTGGTGGTCTGTCTGTGCCATTAAACCCCTACAACTCATCCAGAACGCCGCAGCCCGTCTGGTGTTCAACCTTCCCAAGTTCTCTCATGTCACCCCGCTCCTCCGCTCTCTCCACTGGCTTCCAGTTGAAGCTCGCATCCGCTACAAGACCATGGTGCTTGCCTACGGAGCTGTGAGGGGAACGGCACCGCAGTACCTCCAGGCTCTGATCAGGCCCTACACCCAAACAAGGGCACTGCGTTCATCCACCTCTGGCCTGCTCGCCTCCCTACCACTGAGGAAGTACAGTTCCCGCTCAGCCCAGTCAAAACTGTTCGCTGCTCTGGCCCCCCAATGGTGGAACAAACTCCCTCACGACGCCAGGACAGCGGAGTCAATCACCACCTTCCGGAGACACCTGAAACCCCACCTCTTCAAGGAATACCTAGGATAGGATAAAGTAATCCTCCCCCCCTTAAATGATTTAGATGCACTATTGTAAAGTGGCTGTTCCACTGGATGTCAGAAGGTGAATTCACCAATTTGTAAGTCGCTCTGGATAAGAGCGTCTGCTAAATGACTTAAATGTAAATGTAAATGTGGTCAATTGCAGCTTCACACCAGAATGGGCTTTAGGTAAGGCAGATGAACCTGTAGCCATATTACTTCAACAGTATTTAACATGAAATCCTCTCTAAGCTTTACAGGAATGTGGTTCTGAATATAAATCGCCACACCTCCACCTTTGGGATTTTTGTCTTTTCTGTATATCTTATTGCTACCACTGTATCATCAAATGTATTATCTAAGTGAGTTTCAGAGATTTCCAGGAATAGCTATTCCTTATGTCAATCTGTTCCGAACCTCTCGCAGTCACTCCCGTCCCCTTTCACCATGTTGCTAGATATTGGCGGGAACTGGAACATTCTGTCATACATGTTGATTCAGAGCATCCCGATTATGCTCAATGGGTGACATGTCTGGTGAGTATGCAGGTCACTGAAGTATTGGGGCATTTTCGGCTTCCAGGAATTGTGTACAGATCCTTGCGACATGGTGCTGTGCATTATCATGCTGAAACATGAGGTGATAGCGGCAGATGCACAACAATAGGCCTTAAGATCTTGTCACAAATTGCCATCGATAAAATGCAATTGGGTTCATTGTCTGTAGCTCACGCCTGCCCATACCATAACCCCATGATCATGCTGTTTAAAACTTCTTCAGGAGTTGGTTCCTGTACAGGAACCAAATGAGCGGAAATTCCAGAGCGCCAACTAATTGTACTCGTTAAAACTCAAACTTTAATTAAAATTCACATGCAGGGTACTCAAATCAAGCCACACTCGTTGTGAATATAGCCAACATGTCAGATTTGTAAAATGCTTTTCGGCGAAAGCATGACAAGCTATTATCTGCCCCCAGATACACACAAAGGGGACGTAAACAAAGAAATTAGCGAAGCCGGCGCTACCCAAAACGCAGAAATAAAAAATAAAACATTCATTACCTTTGACGAGATTCTTTGTTGGCACTCCTATATGTCCCATAAACATCACAATTGGGTCTTTTTTTCGATTAAATCGGTCCATATATACCCAAAATGTCCATTTATGAACACCGTGAAATCCATGGAAAATGCACGTTTCCCAACGCAACGTAATTGTTTAAAATTCATAAAGTTGCCTATAAACTTTGACAAAACACTTCAACCTACTTCTGTAATCCAAGTTTAGGTTTAGTAAACATTAATAAACGATCAAATTGATCATGGAGCGATCTGTATTCAATAACTAGAAGTAAAGAAAACGAAGTCCAGTCCCTCACGGACATTGTTTTCAGTTGCGCACTTGAAGACCGGATATGCGATTGACTATCCTAACCAAGGATAAAGGGCATTGGTAATCACAACACTGGCGACATCGTGTGGAATCTGTAGGAATTGCATGCACGGTTCCATCATTTATGACAAGCCTTAGACAATACATAGACTGGCGGATTGATTTTTTCTCCGTCAAAAAAGTGACCAGGTTTTCTGGCGATTTTGACCACGGAACTCGTTCTGTTATAGTCACAGACACCATTGAACCAGTTCTAGAAACTTCAGAGCGTTTTCTATGCACACATACTAATCATGTGCATATACTATATTCCTGGCATGAGTAGCAGGACGTTGAAATGTTGTGCGATTTTTAACAGAATGTTGAAAAAAGTAGCTCGATCTCAAACAGTTCTTTATATGCCACACCTGTCAGCTGGATGCATTATCTTGGCAAAGGAGAAATGCTCACTAACAGGGATGTAAACAAACGTATTCATAGCATTTGAGAGATATAAGCTTTTTGTGTGTATGAAATATTTCTGGGATATTTTATTTCAGCTCATAAAACATGGGACCAACACTTCACATGTTGCATTTATATTTTTGTTAAGTGTAGTAAAGAACTCCCCTCACCTGGTCTTAATTGAAAGGAAAAAACAAAAACCCACAGACACGAGGCCCTTCATGGAATGAGTTTGACACCCCTGCCCTACAGAGTCAACCCCCTAGATCTTCATCTGTAGCCCTCGGCTTCATCCGGTCCATTCTCATTCCCCCTGAATCCTCATTCTCACATCCATTTCATTTCCTCAATAAATATTCTAAACCCATGTAATGTCTGGTCCTTAAACTTGTGAAATGGTGTTAAGGATTAACAAAAATTCAGGAGAGCTGACCAGACTCGAACGTAACACTTAAATTGTTGCCTTGAACGCAGCTCCCTTGCAACTCAACAAGCACCAGTTACTTACCATTGCCAATTACCCTCCACTACTGTTTGCAACACTTAACTAGTTGCCTGGAATGCAACTCTTCAAACAATCTCCAGTTGCTACAAACTGCTAAACATCCTCCACACCGCACTCTCCTTTATCACCACTTCTACCCTTAGACCACTCCCGAGTGCTGCAGCGGTCCAAGGCACTGCATCGCAGTGCTAGAGGCGTCACTACAGCCGGGATCGTGAGTCCCATAGGGTGGCGCACAATTGGCCCAGCGTCGTTCGGTTTAGGGGAGGGTTTGACCGGGGTAGGACATCATTGTAAATAAGAATTTGTTCTTAAAGGATATCAATTTTCGCCTAAAAGGTCATACCCAAGTCCAACTGCCTGTAGTTCAGGACCTGAAGCAAAGATATGCATATTCTTGATATTATTTGAAAGGAAACACTTTGAAGTTTGAGGAAATGTGAAATGAATATAGGAGAATGTAACACATTAGAACTGGTAAAAGACAATACAAAAATATATATATATATTTTCATCATCTTTGAAATGCAAGAGAAAGGCCAATATAAACTCAGCAAAAAAAGAAAATGGCCCTTTTTCAGGACACTGTCTTTCAAAGATAATTTGGAAAAATCCAAATAACTTCACAGATCATCATTGTAAAGGGTTTAAACGCTGTTTCCCATGCGTGTTTAATGAACCATAAACAATTAATGAACATGCACCTGTGGAACGGTCGTTAAGACACTAACAGCTTAGAGACGGTAGGCAATTAAAGTCACAGTTATGAAAACTTAGGACACTAAAGAGGCCTTTCTACTGACTCCGAGAAACACCTAAAGAAAGATGCCCAGGGTTCCTGCTCATCTGCGTAAAGGTACCTTAGGCATGCTGCAAGGAGGCATGAGGACTGCAGATGTGGCCGGGGCAATAAATTGCAATATCCGTTTTGTGAGACGCCTAAGACAGCGCTACAGGGAGACAGGACAGACAGCTGATCATCCTCGCAGTGGTAGACCATATGTAACAACACCTGCACAGGAAAGGGTACATCCGAACATCACACCTGCGGGACAGGTACAGGATGGCAACAACAACTGCCCGAGTTACACCAGGAACGCACAATCCCTCCATCAGTGCTCAGACTGTCCGCAATAGGCTGAGAGAGGCTGGACTGAGGGCTTGTAGGCCTGTTGTAAGGCAGGTCCTCACTAGACATCACCGGCAACAATGTTGCCTATGGGCACAAACCCACCATCGCTGGACCAGACAGGACTGGCAAAAAGTGCTCTTCACTGACGAGTCTCACAAGGGGTGATGGTCGGATTTGCGTTTCTCGTCAAAGGAACGAGCGTTACACCAAGGCCTGCACTCTCGAGCGGGATCGATTTGGAGGTGGAGGGTCCGTCATGATCTGAGGCGGTGTGTCACAGCTTCATCGGACTGAGCTTGTTGTCATTGCAGGCAATCTCAACGCTGTGCGCTACAGGGAAGAGATCCTCCTCCCTCATGTGGTACCCTTCCTGCAAGCTCATCCTGACATCCTGCTGGCTCCAGCATGACAATGCCACCAGCCATACTGCTCGTTCTGTGCGTGATTTCCTGCAAGACAGGAATGTCAGTGTTCTACCATGGCCAGCGAAGAGCTCGGATCTCAATCCCATTGAGCATGTCTGGGACCTGTTGGATCGAAGGGTGAAGGCTAGGGCCATTCCCCCTAGAAATGTCCGGGAACTTGCAGGTGCCTTGGTGGAAGAGTGGGGTAACATCTCACCGCAAGAACTGGCAAATCTGGTCCAGTCCATGAGGAGGAGATGCACTGCAGTACTTAATGCAGCTGGTGGCCACACCAGATACTGACTGTTTCTTTTGATTTTGACCCCTCCCCCCCTTGTTCAGGGACACATTATTCCATTTCTGTTCGTCACATGTCTTTGGAATTTGTTCAGTTTATGTCTCAGTTTTTGAATTTTTGTTATTTTCATACAAATATTTGCACATGTTAAGTTTGCTGAAAATAAACTCATTTGACAGTGAGAGGACATTTCTTTTTTTGCTGTTCATGACTTAAGAATCTAGGCACAATTGTGATTTTGGCCACTAGATGGCAGCAGTGCATGTGCAACGTTTTAGACTGATCCAAAGAACCATTGCATTTCTGTTCAAAATGTTGTATCAAGACTGCCCAAATGTGACTAATTGCTTTATTAATACCTTTTCAAGTTCATAACTGTGCACTCTCCTCAAACAATAGCATGGTATTATTCCACTGTAATAGCTACTGTAAATTGGACAGTGCAGTTAAGATTAACAAGAATTTAAGCTTTCTGCCCATATCAGATATGTCTATGTCCTGGGAAATGTTCTTGTTACTTAAAACATCACGCTAATCACATTAACGCACGCTAGCTCAACCATCCCGTGGGGAGGACACTGATCCCGTAGAAGTTTTAACTGACCTGCCTAGTTAAATAAAGGTTAAATCAATTTGTTTTTTAAACCTGACCAAACAGTCATTCATCCTCTCTAGGGGGGGATTGTCTTCACCACAGCAGCCTAACTACCTGAGACTCCAAGCCAAACCTTACAGACTCCACCCCCCAAGTCCTTCATCTGCAGCCCGCGGCTTCCTCTGGTCCATTCTCATTCTCACAGCCATTCCATTTCCTCAATAAGTATACTAAACCCATTTAATGTCTGGTCCTTACCCGTTAACTGCCAAACACAAAAACGACATTCACTCATTACTTTAATGCACAAGTGACATAAGACCACGTCGACAGTGGTTAGGGAATATAGTCAATTTATTATTAACTCTATGAGGACAAGCGCAATGTAAATCCTGGATGGCTGTTGCAGACAGAGAGAGGGGTGTACTTGTATTTTGGGGCTCTGGAATGCACACACACATACACACAGTGTTCCTCTCACAATATGTTAGTGGGAGCTGGAAAAGGTTGTGGGGAAGCTGGTGTGACAGCAGTAGGGCCCTGGCTGTGCCCCTGACACAGGAGGTATGGGGCACATCCAGACAGGTTTGGGGAAGGAATTAGGAGGTGTGATATTGGGTATTGCCCCAAGCTTTGCAGGTGAGAGGGCTGGTGTGTGTGTGTTGTGGGGGTTGCTTCTTCTATCCTTGCCAGGACCTAAAATCCCCAAAAGTCCCCACAAGGATAGTAAAACACATCCCCATGAGAACAAAGGCTATTTGAAGTTTGGGAAGTTTAGTTAAGGTTTAGGGTTTGGGTTTGGGTTATGTGTTATGTGTTATGTGTTATGTGTTATGTGTTATGTGTTAAGGTTAGGGTTAAGGTTAGGGATTAGAGAAAATATAATTTTGAATGGAAATACATTTTTGGTCCAAATGAGGATACAAGAGATAAATGTGTGTGTGTCACTTTCCGCTGTCTTCATGTACATATATACATCAAATACCTCATAGCCCTGAACATTTATCTGGTACTGGTACTCCCTGTATATAGCTCCACATTGATCTGGTACTGGTACTCCCTGTACATAGCTCCACATTGATCTGGTACTGGTACTCCCTGTATATAGCTCCACATTGATCTGGTACTGGTACTCCCTGTATATAGCTCCACATTGATCTGGTACTGGTACTCCCTGTATATAGCTCCACATTGATCTGGTACTGGTATATAGCTCCACATTGATCTGGTACTGGTACTGTATATAGCTCCACATTGATCTGGTACTGGTACTCCCTGTATATAGCTCCACATTGATCTGGTACTGGTACTCCCTGTATATAGCTCCACATTGATCTGGTACTGGATACTGGTACTCCCTGTATATAGCATTGATCTGGTACTGGTACTCCCTGTATATAGCTCCACATTGATCTGGTACTGGTTCTCCCTGTATATAGCTCCACATTGATCTGGTACTGGTACTCCCTGTATATAGCTCCACATTGATCTGGTACTAGTACTCCCTGTATATAGCTCCACATTGATCTGGTACTGGTACTCCCTGTATATAGCTCCACATTGATACTGGTACTCCCTGTATATAGCTCCACATTGATCTGGTACTGGTACTCCCTGTATATAGCTCCACATTGATCTGGTACTGGTACTCCCTGTATATAGCTCCACATTGATCTGGTACGGGTACTCCCTGTATATAGCTGCACATTGATCTGGTACTGGTACTCCCTGTATATAGCTCCACGTTGATCTGGTACGGGTACTCCCTGTATATAGCTGCACATTGATCTGGTACTGGTACTCCCTGTATATAGCTCCACGTTGATCTGGTACTGGTACTCCCTGTATATAGCTCCACATTTGTCTGGTATGGGTACTCCCTGTATATAGCTCCACATTGATCTGGTACTAGTACTCCCTGTATATAGCTCCACATTGATCTGGTACTGGTACTCCCTGTATATAGCTCCACATTGATCTGGTACTAGTACTTCCTGTATATAGCTCCACATTGATCTGGTACTGGTACTCCCTGTATATAGCTCCACATTGATCTGGTACTGGTACTCCCTGTATATAGCTCCACATTGATCTGGTACTGGTACTTCCTGTATATAGCTCCACATTGATCTGGTACTGGTACTCCCTGTATATAGCTCCACATTGATCTGGTACGGGTACTCCCTGTATATAGCTGCACATTGATCTGGTACTGGTACTCCCTGTATATAGCTCCACGTTGATCTGGTACTGGTACTCCCTGTATATAGCTCCACATTGATCTGGTACTGGTACTCCCTGTATATAGCTCCACATTGATCTGGTACTGGTACTCCCTGTATATAGCTCCACATTGATCTGGTACTGGTACTCCTGTATATAGCTCCACATTGATCTGGTACTGGTACCCCCTGTATATAGCTCCACATTGATCTGGTACTAGTACTCCCTGTATATAGCTCCACATTTATCTGGTACTGGTACTCCCTGTATATAGCTCCACATTGATCTGGTACTGGTACTCCCTGTATATAGCTCCACATTGATCTGGTACTGGTACTCCCTGGTCCACATTTATCTGGTACTGGTACTCCCTGTATATAGCTCCACATTGATCTGGTACTGGTACTCCCTGTATATAGCTCCACATTGATCTGGTACTGGTTCTCCCTGTATATAGCTCCACATTGATCTGGTACTGGTACACCCTGTATATAGCTCCACATTGATCTGGTACTGGTACTCCCTGTATATAGCTCCACATTGATCTGGTACTGGTACTCCCTGTATATAGCTCCACATTGATCTGGTACTGGTACTACTCCCTGTATATAGCTCCACATTGATCTGGTACTGGTACTCCCTGTATATAGCTCCACATTGATCTGGTACTGGTACTCCCTGTATATAGCTCCACATTGATCTGGTACTGGTACTCCCTGTATATAGCTCCACATTGATCTGGTACTGGTACTCCCTGTATATAGCTCCACATTGATCTGGTACTGGTACTCCCTGTATATAGCTCCACATTGATCTACGGGTACTCCCTGTATATAGCTCCACATTGATCTGGTACTGGTACTCCCTGTATATAGCTCCACATTGATCTGGTACTGGTACTCCCTGTATATAGCTCCACATTGATCTGGTACGGGTACTCCCTGTATATAGCTCCACATTGATCTGGTACTGGTGCTCCCTGTATATAGCTCCACATTGATCTGGTACTGGTACTCCCTGTATATAACTCCATTCGAGTGTATTGTATTCCTCTTGTGTTACTATTTGTATTTTTTATTATATAATTGTTTTACTCTGCATCGTTGGGAAGCATTGTTGTTTTCGGCACAATTTGATTTGTCTGTATGTTGCAGGGAAGGAGGATAAGGTCGTCCTTATGGACATTGACAACGTCTTGATGCCCCTCCTGTCTGTATGGTGGCCAAAATCACTATGAGGATATATCTTCTACTGAGAACCATTAAATATATTAGACAAATAAAACCTTATGACACAGAACAGAGATAATCAATAGAGGAAAATAAACTGTAAGCATTATGATAATGCAATAATGTCAGATATTGAGTTTGGCTCATTATTTTTACTGTTTACTGAATAGTATGAATCAGGTTCATTCAAATGATTGTACCTCAATGTTTAATGCCACGAGAGGAGCAGGTTATTCTCAATTATTGATTGTGTACATGTACAAGTTGTTTATAATGAATGTACATATCTAGTGTGTAGCCTGTGTGTGTATAGCTATAGTATTGGTGTGTTGCTGGGTTTGTGCATTATACAGTGTATGTCACACACACACACACACACACACACACACACACACACACACACACACACACACACACACACACACACACACACACACACACACACACACACACACACACACACACACACACACACACACACACACACACACACAGGCTCACAAATATACATTCATTCCTACCTCCAGCCTTTCCCACCCTGCATTAGCATAATATTTTAATGGTGTTGATTACTAATAAGTAATTAAAGGGAGTAGTGGAAGGGAGTGAAGAATGTAAAAGAGGGAGAGAGGGAGAAAGGAAGGGTAGGTCAGGGGGAGATGAGTGTTCAGTCATGCACAGGCAACAGAGTGTCTGACATCAGTGTGAAAAAGCCCTGTGAGCAAAAACACATGCACACGCACGCACACACACGCACACGCACACACACACACACACACACACACACACACACACACACACACACACACACACACACACACACACACACACACACACACACACACACACAGAGAGTCTCACAAGACCCTGAAAGACCTCCTCTGGCAAGGCCTGGAAACACTACACACATTTGCATACTCACACACTCATCAGCATACATACCCACACAACCACTCATGTCCATCTGCTTAATGTACAATGTGCATTCACTTTGATACCACAGTACTATTTGCTGTACGGTTGACACCCTATCCAGGGTCTGTTGACACCCATTTGTTCGATGGCTGACTTTTGGCAGCCATTTTACCTGTACAGCTAAAAACCTGCAGGTCTCAAAGGGTTCTCTTTCTCAGGTGACAAGGTGACTTTCCTCAGACAGTATCCTCACCTCCCCATCTCCCTCGCTTTTTTCTACCTCTTCTTCCCTATCACAGATTTCCCTCTCTCTCAAACCCAATTCCTCAAATGTTCCACACGTCTCTCTGCACCTTTGACCCCCACAGCCCTGAGCTAAATGACATTTGGAAAACTGTCCCTTTATGTTCCTTTTTCTCTATTTCTGCTTTTGCCTTTGTCCTTTTCTCCCCCTCCATATCTTGACAACATTTTAGGAAGGTGAGGATCGCCACCTGATCTGACCTTTTCCCACCCTCCACCACAGCCAAAAGCAGCAAGGCTTCTTGTTCTGTCCTGCGCCATTAGAAAGCGTGACCTTTAGAACTTCACCACCAGGATGGCATTTCTGTTAATCCATCTCTCCAGCTTCATAAATTGGTAATGTCTAGAAATATGTGAATTCAATTGAATTAGATTCACAGGTGGCTCTTCAAATGGATGAACATACAATATACTGTAAGTAGTATCTGAACATTCCCCCACAGTGAATGAAAGATCCTGTTTGGTTGAGGTTTATTCTGCATCCATATTCATCTCCAACTACCTCTAATCTCTAAGCGGCTCTGTGCTCTGATAGGCTTGAGGATGGAGGAAAAATAATAGTAAACAAACAAACAAATAAATCATTAAACACAGCTATAGCCATTATAATCCAAGGAACAACCGGGCATATAATCAAATTGCCCCACTGAGAAACGAAAAAGCAAACAAAAATAAATTGGAAAAGATGAGAGAGAGAATGTACCCTTGACCTGTACAATCTTTGTGGCCCCTGGCCCCTTGAACTTTACCCTGTCTGTGGCCCCTAGAGAAGGATAGATGCATTTCGATATTCCCACTGTGGCCTCTCTCTCCCTCTCTCTTTCTTTCTCTTCCTCTACCTCCCTCTCGCTCTGCAGTCAGACTGTGAAGTCCTCTCTGTGATTTGTGGCGGTGTGTAATGTCAGTCGTGTCGCCTCGCATTACTTTTCTGCGCTGTGAGGAGACGCCGTGTGCCATCGCGCTCCGCTGAAGACGCCCCTGACAGAATCAGTCCCCCCGCTCTGTGGCACTTATCAGTTAGAGTCTGCGTTCCCGGGGGGAGGGAGATTACTGTTGCGCTGCTTCTGCATTCTGCTGCGTTGTGAAAACAGGGCCCTGGGGGCATTTAGCGGCGGAGGTGGGGGGGGGGGGGGTTGTGTTTTTAGGAGCTCATGGAGAGATACCTTTATTTTTTGGAGGCAGAGGAGGCGAGGATAAAACCCATTATTCTGTGATCTGGCTCATACACATCACCACTTCTACATCTCCTGCTTCGATATGATCAACACATTGGCCCCAGAATAACCCTGATCATCACAGTACCCATCTCTCGTATAATCTTAGTGAACCAAGAAGTAAAATATCTAGTAATCACACATAATCTGTTCTCGTGAGATTAATGTACGAAAATCCCCCCTTTCTTTTTCTCTCTGTCAGATTGTTGCCCTTACTTTACACAATGTCCATCCCCTCTTTATTTTTCAACATCTGTCAAATAGTTCCTCTGCTCTTGATTTCTCCCCTCCCTGTCTCTCCCTTCCACCTTCTTTTCTTCTATCCCCTCCCCTCAGACTTTGGAGTGTTCACTGAATCTCATTAGCTAGAGATTGAACCCTCTACTCATGTCATCTGTCTCGTCTGTCAGAGTAGAGCACTCACTCCCTCACTCAGCCTCTCCTAAGGGACGTCTCAAACTTCATCAGCACTCCTCTCGTCCTATTCTTCTCTTCCTCTTCCTGTGTTTCTCTTACAACTCTGAGCTGATTTACATTCCACCCCATAGCACAACACAGCAGGCCTGTCCAAAATGGCCACCACCATCTACACCCTCCACCTGGCCTTAGGTGCCTCCAACCCTGTATCTGTCTGCCCTTTAGCCTCAAGTCAATCTCTCTGTCCCTCACTCATTTCATCCATCCATCCACCCATCCATCTATTCCTCCATCCCTCCATCCATGGGCCCAGTGGCCAGACAGATGTGTTAGGCCCCTGACAGGATGGCTGTCACTCAGGGTGTGGTGGGGGTGTGAAGGGAGCCGTCACGCTCTTTCAGGATCATATGCTGGGTGTCAGCCACATCGCAAGGGGACCCAGACCCCCCTCTCATGACCCCTGCTGCATCATATCCCCTATGCATACACACACACGTGCTCAAACACACACACGCGATCACACCCACGAACTCACACCCACGAACTCACACACACACACACACACACACACACACACACACACACACACACACACACACACACACACACACACACACACACACACACACACACACACACACACACACACACACACACACACAGGCTATACACTCCCTGACACATTCACACCCCCACACACACCCAGAGAAACCCTCACACCCCAGTGCCCTGAAGAAGAACTTTCACACTGATACTCCCCTGGTGGAGAAGCTCCATGTGAATGATGGGGCAGTGGTTCACTCCATTACAGTGTGGGAGTGTGAATGATGGAACAGCGGTACACTCCATTACAGTGAGGGAGTGGGTCTGTGAATGATGGAACAGTGGTACACTCCATTACAGAGGGTAAGTGGATCTTGTTTTTGTCTCCAGTCTGTGAGGTCTCTCTCTAGAGATGGTCAATGTCCCTGGTCTCAGACGTCTGGGTAAAGAAGGCCATAACAGATTCACACTCCAGTGATCATGGCATCGATCCCTCTCCCTCATCAACACACCCCCACCTCCCTCCCTCCCGCCCCCCCTGCCAACCAGCCAAACCATACATCCCATGGGGGCTGTGTGTGTTATGACTGCACATCAACATTTGAAGAGAGGGTTTAGTGTGAGTGTGTGTGTGTGTGTGTGTGTGTGTGTGTGTGTGTGTGTGTGTGTGTGCCCACGTGTATGTGTGTGTTTGCCAACGTGAGCATGCACAGTGTTTTTTATAGATTTTTTTTGGGGGGAGGGGTGGGGTCTAGGTTTAGTCCAAGGAGACAGACGAGATGGAGAGGTCCTCGTCAGACGGCCAGCTGTCGTTTCGGGTTAGCCTGGGTGAGAGGTGGACAGAGCAGAAGACAGAGCAGAGGATGAATAAGTAAAGAAGCAGCAGACTTGGCTCATGTTAAATGTAGAAGTGGTAACAGATCAGACTGCTGCCCAGGTTGCTGAGCCTGTCTCTGGGTGAGTATTAGACAGTCCGGGGGCAGGTTGTGGTAGCGGTGGCCGGGGCCTGCTCTAGTGGCGTGTGTGCTAATTGGGAGCTCAGCGGGACAGGGAGCAGTTCTGGCGTAATGCAGCATAGAGTGCTCCAGCCTCCGCCCTCCACACTGGGCCAGGACCCCAGAGAGTGTCCTCAAACCTGCCTGTCAGCTGCTGTTAGATCACAGCTGATCGCAGCTATGCACCGCCACCACACACACACACACACACACACACACACACACACACACACACACACACACACACACACACACACACACACACACACACACACACACAGAGGTTAATTTAGACACATGGAAAACTCCATAAAATTTGCATAACCCTCTGATGAAATACCTTTACATGTTCACTCACCCATAAATTCCCATATACATGTTGGCAAACTCACTAAGAGTCACAGAAACTCCCTCATAGACATCACTCCCTCACAGAAACTCCCTCATAGACATCACTCCCTCACAGAAACTCTCTCATAGACATCACTCCCTCACAGAAACTCTCTCATAGACATCACTCCCTCACAGAACTCCCTCATAGACATCACTCCCTCATAGAAACTCCCTCATAGACATCACTCCCTCACAGAAACTCTCTCATAGTCATCACTCCCTCACAGAAACTCCCTCATAGACATCACTCCCTCACAGAAACTCTCTCATAGACATCACTCCCTCACATAAACTCCCTCATAGACATCACTCCCTCACAGAACTCCCTCATAGACATCACTCCCTCACAGAACTACCTCATAGACATCACTCCCTCACAGAAACTCCCTCATAGACATCACTCCCTCACAGAAACTCCCTCATAGACATCACTCCCTCACAGAAACTCTCTCATAGACATCACTCCCTCACAGAAACTCCCTCATAGACATCACTCCCTCACAGAACTCCCTCATAGACATCACTCCCTCACAGAACTACCTCATAGACATCACTCCCTCACAGAAACTCCCTCATAGACATCACTCCCTCACAGAACTCCCTCATAGACATCACTCCCTCACAGAAACTCCCTCATAGACATCACTCCCTCACAGAAACTCCCTCATAGACATCACTCCCTCACAGAACTACCTCATAGACATCACTCCCTCACAGAAACTCTCTCATAGACATCACTCCCTCACAGAAACTCTCTCATAGACATCACTCCCTCACAGAAACTCCCTCATAGACATCACTCCCTCACAGAAACTACCTCATAGACATCACTCCCTCACAGAAACTCCCTCATAGACATCACTCCCTCACAGAAACTACCTCATAGACATCACTCCCTCACAGAAACTCCCTCATAGACATCACTCCCTCACAGAAACTCTCTCATAGACTCTCTCGTACAGTGACACACTGACTGCACCTTAAACAAACAAAGAACTACAGCATGTAACTTACAGTAATTAACAATGTTTTGTCAATTATAGAGAAATTATAATTGTGTTGGAGCAGAATTTATAAGAAGAAGTTTCAATGTCTCTCATCCTCTCTTATTTCAGTTCTCACCTTTTTGGGAATGAGAAGCGAAGGAGTGCTAGTGACACAGCGGGTGAAACATGCTCTGCCGCCTTGCCTGTTTTGTCCTTGTGCATATTTAAATGACATCATCAATAATGGACGGGCCCTATCAGTGGCAGTGCAGGCTGAGATCAGAATGGGAAGGGTTCATCTCAGAATCCGCTCTATGTAGGTCAGACTGCAGTCTGAATCTTTAATTAAACCTACAGCTCATTAGGCCTTGTCTGCCTCACCGGCCATGGACCCTCAGAGGGCTCCAACTCACTCACCACTCTGCATTTAAGGGAGTTGTGACGCATGACAAGATGCCTACTCTTTGCATGTTTTATGCAATCACGAAGAATGCACAAAGAGAGCATGTGTCCATTTGCATTTCTGTCTGTATATCTCAAAAAAAGCAGCACATATCTAATAATGTTAACTGAGATTACCTAAGTGATTATTATGAGAATAAATTGTGTGAATATTTTTTTCAGTTTTGCGCAACTACTTTCAACATTTCAAGAGCAGAATTCAGCTTCACATAGTTTAACATACTTTATAAACTGTCCCTTTCCACCCACTGCTCCCATTCCACCCAAGGGTCAATGTTACTGCTGCTCACTGCTATGAGGTGGATGAGAGAAGACAGAACCTGTAGCTATTCCTTGGAGATCACTCTCTGTATCGGTCTTTGCCATCCCATTACTCCTGGTCCTCCCTGGATCTTTACTCCTCTCTCTGTCATTCCCCTTCTTCGTCTCCACGGCTATCCTGAACTCTCCCTGGTGCTCCATCCCCATGCAGACAAACAAATACGCCGTGTTTTCCTATCCAGATCGATACACAGTGAAATGTCATGGTGAGACAGTCAGAGGTGGCCCTGTGCATGCTTAGGCAAAAAGGCTGCCCATGCTTTGTTCGATTATTTCTTCCGGCTGAACCATTTTCAGTCGGAGAGGCCAAGATACTGTAGGTGCAGGGTAGAGGTTAGAGTTCCCCAGAGTTCCCAGGTCACCTTGGCATCCTACTCCTGGTCATCACTTCACCTCCCTGTCATTCCTGTCCTAGTCATCTCCTTCCGTCAACCCTGTTCTGATAATACTCTTAAAACATAATTAGAACCGTGAGGTAACCATTACACTACCGTGGCAGTACTACCTAGTACCACTAGATGGTGGTGTCACGCTGCTGATAGATACTGTAAAACAGACTCTATTACAGCAGGTCAGACCAACATTCAGCATGCCATTGTGAACTTTTTTACTTTTATTTACCTAGGCAAGTCAGTTAAGAACAAATTCTTATTTACAATGATGGCCTAGGAACAGTGGGTTAACTGCCTTGTTCAGGGGCAGAACGACAGATTTTTACCTTGTCAGCTTGGGGATTCAATCTAGCAACCTTTCGGTTACTGGCCCAACCACTAGGCTACCTGCCGCCCCATGTCCCACACTTCAGGTAAATGTATCCTTGTGTAAATTACTTCTAGTAAGATTGACTGTAAAAATAGATACAATTTCCCGTTGGGGTTTGACTTTCAGGGTCTGGTTGGTTTCATTGAAAGACCCACAACTGAAACAATGGGAGTCACCATGACAATGGCATTCAGTCAGATCATAGTCACACCATGACAGTGATTGGTGACATCCTCATTTTGTAAAGTTCTGTCGTGATTTTGATAGCTGTGCTGCTTATAGGAAAAACAGAGCTTATGGCACACACATATAGGCCACTCTGTTAACGCAATCTTTATAAACCTTTCCCAGTTTAACACGTTATGAGAGTGGGTGTGTCAGAACATATGTCGGTGAATGTGACATACAAGCAAGTGGTTTTTCGTGGGGAGCCCGTCCTCTCAGAGTAATCCTCTCGCCTTGGGAAGCTGTGCTCGTTCCTATTCAACCCCACAGAACTAACCCAGGCCCGCTGATTACGGATCAAAAAGGTCTGGAAAAATCCTGGGAATGACACAGAGAGGTCCACTGCCATTTAACAAACAGCTGTTTAATGAGTGTAATCCCATTATGGAGGGGAAGCAGCCATTAACCAATGGAATCAAAAAAGCCCCATAACATAAGACACCACCTTGTTTTAACATGGGTATGAGGTACTTTTATGCATATGCTTCTGTTTTTCAATGACAACCCCACTACTGGTGTGTGTGGCCAAAGAGCTCTACTATCATGTCATCTGACCATAGCACAAGTTCCAGCATATGCAGCATATGCAGCATTTGCACAAAAGTACCTCATACCTACAGTAAAATATGGTGGTGGATCTTTGATATTATGGGGTTATTTTGCTTCCACTGGTCCTTGTTAAGGTCAACGGCATAATGAACTTTATCAAGTAACAGGACATTTTAGTCAAAAACCCAGTTGACTCTGCCAGGAGGCTGACACTTGGCAAGTGGCTCTTCCAGCAAGACCACTAATCAAAATCCACATAGAAATTGTTAATTGACCACAAAATCGACAAACAGCCTCTAGATTTGAACCCGATTGAAAACATGTGGACGAAAAACAGATGAAGGATATCAAGGATCTGGAAAGATTCTGTATGGACGAATGGTCAAAGATCCTTCCCAACGTGTTCTTCAATCTCAGGAAACATTTTAGAAAAAGGTTGTGTCCTTATCCTCGCAAATGGAGGGTGCTAGAGTATTGAAAACAAGGGCGCCAAAATCTCTTTTTGAAATCTCTTTCTCTGAGCAATTAATTGTATTAGTGAAAATAATATCATTTCCACATTTTTTGGATCATACAATAGTTTTTGTTCATCTTTATCAAGGGTGCCAATAATTATGGACCTGACTGTACATACATGTAAAGAGTCTTCACCCTATATAACTAATAAGAATGTACACTGAGTGTATGAAACGTTAAGCCTCAATTCGTCAGGGCACGGACTCTACAAAGTGTGGAAAGTGTTCCACGGGCATACTGGCCAATGTTGACTTCAATGATTCCCACAGTTGTGACAAGTTGGCTGGATGTCCTTTGGGTGGTGGAACATTCTTGATACACATGCGAAACTGTAGAAAGTGAAAAACCCAGCAGCGTTGTAGGTCTTGACACACTCAAACCGATGCTCCTGGCACATACTACCAAAGACACTTCAATATTTTGTCTTGTCCATTCACCCTCTGAAAGGCACACATACACAATCCATGTCTCAATTGTCTCAAGGCTTAAAAATCCTTCTTTAACCGGTGTCTTCCCCTTCATCTACACTGATTGAAGTGGATGTAACTGATGACATCAAGAAGGTATCATAGCATTCAGCTGGATTCACCTGGTTAGTCTATGCCATGGAAAGAACAGGTGTTCTTAATATTTTGTCCACTCAGATTAAAGTGATCATATATAGTCTTGTGAGTATGCATAGAGTCAGTACAAGATAGCGTCAATGCAGATAGTCTGGGCAATCATTTAATTAACTATTTAGCAGTCTTATTAAGCAGTCTCATGGCTTGGGAGTGGAAGCTTCCTCAAAGCCTGTTGGTCCAGTACCATTTGCAGACAGTAGCAGAGTGAATAGTCTATGACTTGGATGCCTGAAGTCTTTTTCTGCCCTTCCTCTGACACCACCTGACATAGAGGTCCTGGATGTCAGGGATCTCAGTCTCAGTGATGTACTGGGCCGTCCGCACCACTCTCTGTATTGCTTTGCGGATGAGGGTAGTGCATTTTTCATACCAGGCGGTTATGCAGCCAGTCAAGATGCTCCCTATGGTGCAGCTGTCTAACTTTTTGATGATCTGAGGGCCCATGCCAAATATCAGACTCTTGAGGGGGTAGAGGAGCTGTTGTGTCCTCTTCCTGACTGTGTGGGTGAGTGTGGACCATGTAAAGTCCTTAGCGATGTGGACACCAAGGAATGTGAAGCTCTCGACCTGCTCCACTACAGCCCCGTCAATGTATTTGAATTTGTATTTATTATGGATCCCCATTAGCTGCAGCCAAAGCAGCAGCTACTCTTCCTGGGGTCCAGCAAAATTAAGACAGTTTATACATTTTTAAAAACATTACAATACATTTACAGATTTCACAACACAGTGTGCCCTCAAACCCCTACTCCACCACTACCACATATCTACAGTACTAAATCCATGTGTATGTATAGTGCATACAGTGGGGCAAAAAAGTATTTAGTCAGCCACCAATTATGCAAGTTCTCCCTCTTAAAAAGATGAGAGGCCTGTGCCTTTCACTGAGTGGCTTCCGTTTGGGCACTCTACCATATAGGCTTGATTGGTGGAATTCTGCAGAGATAGTTATTCTTCTGGAAGGTTCCACAGAGGAATTCTGGAGCTCTGGGTGACCATTGGGTTCTTGGTCACCTCCCTGACCAAGGCCCTTCTCCCTTGATTGCTCAGTTTGGCCGGGGGCCAGCTCTAGGAAGAGTATTGATGGTTCCAAACTTCTTCCATTTATGAATGATGGAAGCCACCGCATTCTTGGGGACCTTCAATGCTGCAGACATGTTTTGTCACTCTTCCCCAGATCTGTGCCTCACCATAATCCTTTTCGGAGCTCTACGGACATTTCCTCATGGCTTGATTTTTGCTCTGACATGCACTGTCAACTGTGGGACCTTATATAGACAGGTATGTGCCTTTCCAAATAATTTCCAATCAATTGAATTTACCACAGGTGGACTCCAATCAAGTTGTCGAAACATCTCAAGGATGATCATTGGAAACAGGATTCACCAAAGCTCAATTTTGAGACTCATAGCAAAGGGTCTGAATACTTGTGTAAATAAGGTGTTTCTGTTTTTTTTATATACTTTTGCAAACATTTCTTACAACCTGTTTTCACTTTGTCATTATGGGGTATTGTGTGTAGATTGATGAGGAAATAAATGGTTGAATACATTTTAGAATACAGCTGTAACATATCAAAATGTGGAAAAAGTCAAATACTTTCCAAATGCACTGTATCCCCAAACCCAGCATTGGTTCCAAGGCAATTTGTCAATTGTCAAGCTCTTGATTGTGCCTGTATTGTATGGCTTAGTGAAGGGCAGGTAATGTGGATTGAACCTTACGCTCTCATTCCATAGGAAAGTAGGTCTCAATGTAATATGTATGCCTGTCTCTCTTGTATGGTGCTCTCCACTTTCCTCCTTCTACAGCTAGATGGACAGCATACACTGTGGGGTCCATTAGTGACTGCCATTAAACAGACATTGCTATGGAGACCATGGAGTGAGAGCCTTTCATTGCTATGGAAACTGTGAAATGCAGTCTCTAGATCTTTATTTTTCACAAAACCCTCTGCTCTTCACAGCGGCCTAAGCTCTGTAGCTCTGACTGCCTGTCCCTCTTCATGCATACTATTCTTTCAGATAAAGTTATTTTTTTCCTCTGAATTTTGCAGGAAATCAGTGCATGAAAATGTGAACACAGTAGGGAGAGTGGAGTAAGTTGGTCATAAAGTCAGTCTCATCTAAAACTGAGTTTGGAGCCTCAGTGTGTCACAACGAGTGAATAAAGACTGGTTTTGATTACATTTACATTATGTCAACAAATCATGCCCCCTTTTTCCAAGCTCCACGTGCAAAGCTCCACATATAAAATCGCCCCTCCGCTTCCCATCATTGAGTGGGCGACGGTTGTCTCATGTTTTCAAGCAACACGTTCAAAGAATAACAGCCGTTTGAGTCTGAAAAGCCCTATACGGATTGCCATGCAATGCATGGTTTGCATGACCTGACGATTGACCCTATAATGCAGAATAGGTGGTTGGAGTTTGTTGGTCCCCAGTAGTGGTGAGTATACCGGTAGCTAGACCATAGACTGCTGGTTATCTATCTGGTTATGTATATTTTGATAATCATTATCACTATCATCGCTAGCATAGCTGATGTTTGCTAGCTCGCTACCAACTATCAAGCTAGCTAGCTATCAACCAAACAAGCTAGTTACCTAGACTAATGTTAGCTAGCTATCTCAATATAATTCAGATTTGGTTTGGAAACACGACAACATTTCAAAAGAAAGCAAATAACAACAGTGTACTAACTAGCAGCAACAAACTCAAGCAAACTCAGGGCCATAGCAAAACGTCAGAATGGCGTCACCTGCCTGAATCAAATGCAATCTGGAGCCATTCAGTCTGTAAAGAATATTAAACGTATTAAGCATATTCCAAACAATTAAATTATTTCTCAAGCTATGTTTATAATTGAGGGATTATGAGAATCGTTGACCCTGTTTTTCTGTTAGATAAAGTGCACGGTTGGGTGCCAGACTGATCCCATGGTCAGGAACGGATGCCGGGACCTACCAGGAGGAGCAGAAGTGAGTATCGTAACATGTCCAGCAATGTGATCGTTCAGCGACCTCCAAAAATGATTTAATTCCACTGTTCACTTGCTATTTTCACAGCTTTTCAGGCAAGACAAATGAATAAAAGTGTGTCTTACGACACATGTACCCTTGTGACACCTCCTCCGTTCTTGCCAAAGTCTCCCTCGACTCCTATGAAAAGCACACTCAACTCTGATAGTGACACGAGTTTTATTGCCCTGATTACATTTATTTTTGTGTTTTAGTGCGCAATGGGACAAGGACATCCCTGCCGGCCAAACACTCCCCTAACCCGAACAACGCTGGACCTAGATGACTTCATCAACGACAGGTAATGTGTGTTATGTGAATAGTTGTGTTAAAAAATACCAGGCTTGATAAAATAGGCTAATTCCCCAGATTCCTAGATTAGGTGTAAATTTGACAAATGTGGTTTAATATCAATATTATTTGTCTATATCTGTCATGTAACTGTGAACAATGATAATGTATAACTGTAATAATATTAATGTACTCTTAACATCAGTTTAATATTTATTCTAGGATTTTTTTCTTCAAGTGTCTGTCAGGATTTGGCCAGGGTTGTTCCGGGTTTTGGTCACTAGATGCCCCCATTGTGCTTTTTGACCTTGTGTTTTTTCCCTTGTTCCCCATTATTATTTGCACCTGTGCCTCGTTTCCCCTGATTGTATTTAAACCCTTAGTTTCCCTCAGTTCTGTGCTCTGTGTTTGTATGTTAGCACCCAGCCCTAGTGTTCTGTGTATTCTTGTCGATTCCGGTGGATGCTCTTGTGGAATTCTGTTTTTGTTTTTGAGTATCTCTTGAGGCTTTTTTGTGCTATTCCTACCACCTTTTGGATTTGCCATTTTTGTATTGAAGGACTTCTCCTTTTTACTTTATTAAATACACCGTCTTAAGTACTGCTGTGTCTGCCTCATCTTCTGGTTCTGCTGACTATTCGTGGCTCAGTTGGTTAAGTGACTGTTTCTCACTCCGGAGACCCAGGTTCGTAACCGGGTCCTGACAGAAACACAGAGCCAAAAATGAACCCAGAGGCAGCCAGTTCCCAGGACCTTTTGCCATGCTGTCCCACCACCAGGAGACTGTCCAACGCCACGAAGCCGCCCTGGTTCAGCAAGAGGCCTTAATGGCTAGACATTCTCATCTTCTGTCGGAGATGCTGACTCCCATTAAGCAAATATCTGATCGTCTTACCCCGGCAACAGTTCCCGTCCCAGTACCTCAGATTCACGTACCCATGGCAGTTAACCCCCTGGCTGAACCTCGTCTTCCACCTCCCCAACGGTTCTCAGGTGATCCAAGTGCTTGTAAAGGGTTTCTCACCCAATGTTCTCTCTCCTTTGAGCTACAACCCTCGTCGTTTCCCACCGACCGGTCTAAGATCGCTTATATTATCACCCTGCTGTCGGAAAAAGCCCTGGCCTGGGCTACTGCTGTGTGGGATGCCCATAGTTCCTGCTGTGCCAGCTACTCTGCCTTTGCTGAGGAATTCAAACGAGTGTTTCAAGGCCCAAGCAGTGGTTCTGACTCAGCCAAACAGCTCCTGACTCTCCACCAAGGTTGGCGCAGCGTGACGGACTATGCCATCCAGTTCCGCACGGTGGCAGCAGCAAGTGGCTGGAACAACGAGGCGCTCACGGTGTGCTTTCTGAAAGGCCTTTCCGACACTATCCAAGATGAACTGGCCACTCGGGAACCACCGGACAATCTCGAGTCCCTGATCAAGTTGGCCTCACGCATTGACCAGCGTCTGAGAGAGAGAGAACTCAACCGTAGACCTCTAGCCCCTATCAGTCCCAGCTCCGAGTCCCCACCTTTATCCTCGCTGGCTCCATCGGAACCCATGCAGATTGGACGCATCTCCCAGGCTGAGAGAGACCGCCGGATGAGGGAGCGACGCTGTCTATATTGCGGCAAACCGGGCCATTTCCGTTCCACGTGTCCCGGGCTCCAGGGAAACGCTCTGTCCCGTACAGACCGGGGGGAACTGTAACGGGAAACATAACCTCCTCCCATCCGTCCAACTCCCGTCTGCTCATTCCAGTCACCCTCTCCTTGGACAACCACAAGCTTCACCTTCAAGCCTTGGTAGACTCTGGAGCCGCAGGTAACTTCATGGATGGTGTCTGGGCGAAGGAGAATGGCGTTCCCTCTGAACCTCTAAGTGAACCCATGAGGGTCACTACATTGGATGGAAGCCCTTTGGGATCTGGACTTGTCACTCATGTCACTACCTCCTTGCGACTTTCAGTTTCACAACACCAGGAATTGATGAACTTTCATTTGATCTCCTGTTCCGAGTTCCCTCTCGTCCTTGGATACCCCTGGCTTCACAGCCATAACCCTCACATCGACTGGTCTATGGGCACTATCAAGCAGTGGGGCCCTACGTGCCAAGCTACTTGTATTTTCCAGAATTCCCGAGTTCTACTCCCGAGTCTTTAGAATCCATCGACCTGACCCGAGTTCCCGAGTGTTACCATGACCTCAAACTGGTGTTTAGCAAACAGAGGGCCACCATGCTACCACCCCATAGACCTTACGATTGCCCCATCGACCTGTTTCCGGGCACTTGCCCCCCAGGGGTCGGATCTTTTCCCTATCTCCACCCGAACGAGCTGCTATGGATACCTACATCAAGGACGCTCTGGAAGCAGGCCTCATGCGTCCATCCACCTCCCGGCGGGAGCAGGGTTTTTCTTTGTGGCCAAGAAAGACGGTGGATTACGTCCTTGCATCGACTACCGGGGACTCAATGCCATAACCGTCCGTAACCGTTACCCGCTACCCCTTATGGCCACAGCCTTCGAGCTGCTCCAGGAAGCAGTTGTTTTCACTAAGCTTGACCTGCGGAACGCATACCATCTTGTGCGGATCAGACCTGGTGACGAGTGGAAGACCGCTTTCAACACGCCTACTGGTCACTATGAATACTTGGTGATGCCCTTCGGCCTGACCAACGCCCCAGCGGTGTTCCAAGCGCTCATAAACAATGTGCTTAGGGATATGCTTAACATATTTGTGTTTGTTTACTTGGATGACATCCTCATCTTTTCGAGCTCCCTTCAAGAACACACTAAGCATGTCAGACAAGTACTCAAACGCCTCCTAGACAGCCATCTGTACGTTAAGCCGGAAAAATGTGAATTCCATTCATCCCGAGTACAATTCCTGGGATTTGTAGTGGAACCCGGTCGAGTCCAAATTGACCCCAGGAAGGTAGGGGCGGTAGCGGATTGGCCCACCCCCAAATCCGTTAAGGAAGTTCAGCGTTTCCTGGGCTTCACAAACTTTTACCGCAAGTTCATCAAGAACTTCAGCTTGGTGGCAGCCCCTCTCTCAGCTTTAACCAAGGGTGGCAATGCAAGGTTTTTGTGGGGAAGAGAAGCTGAGACGGCCTTCCAAGGACTCAAGCAGCGCGTTCTCTCTGCTCCCATCCTGATACTACCGACTACGGATGAACCATTTGTGGTGGAGGTAGACGCATCAGAGGTTGGTGTTGGAGCTGTCCTGTCTCAGAGGGGTGAAGACAAGAAGCTTCATCCGTGCGCTTTCTTCTCACACCGGCTTACCCCGACTGAGAGGAACTACGATGTGGGGATCGTGAACTCCTAGCGGTTAAGATGGCATTGAAGGAATGGAGACACTGGCTCGAGGGGCTTCTCACCCGTTTCAAGTGCTTACGGACCACAAAAATCTGGAGTATATCCAGCAGGCGAAGCGGTTGAACTCTAGACAAGCTAGATGGTCTCTTTTCTTCAATCGATTCCAGTTTATCCTCACCTATCGGCCCGGGTCGAAGAATCTCAAACCGGATGCCCTGTCCCGAGTCTACGCTCCTGCCATTCGAGATGACACGGACATGCCTGCCCTTCCTGCTGCTAAGATTGTGGCTCCGATCTCATGGCAAGTTGAGGATACCGTGAGACATGCTCAAGCTAGCGAACCGGACCCGAAAGGAGGTCCTGCCAATCGGTTGTTTGTCCCCAAGGCAGTGAGGACTCAGGTCCTTCTGTGGGGGCACTCCTCTCGCCTCACCTGTCATCCGGGCGTAGGTCGCACCTTGGAGTTCATCCAGCGTAAGTTCTGGTGGCCTACCATAAGAGAAGACGTTGCCACTTTCGTCAATGCCTGTCCCGTGTGCTGCCAGGGCAAATCTTCTCACCTCCGCCCTCAAGGACTCCTTCACCCTTTACCTGTTCCCCACAGACCCTGGTCCCATATCTCATTGGACTTTATTACTGGACTTCCTCCATCCCATGGCAATACTACTATCCTAGTCATAATCGACAGGTTTTCAAAGGCGGCCAGGTTCGTCCCTCTGACTAAGTTACCTTCTGCCAAGGAAACGGCTGAGTTGGTAATTAATCATGTGTTCCGAGTCTTCGGCATTCCTCAAGATATGGTTTCTGACAGAGGTCCCCAGTTCGCCTCAAGGTTTTGGAAGGCCTTCTGCCAACTCATGGGGGCTTCTGCCAGTCTATCTTCAGGGTACCATCCGGAGTCCAACGGCCAAACAGAGAGGATGAATCAAGAGCTGGAAACCACCCTCCGATGTATGACTCGTGACAACCCGTCCACATGGTCATCCTTTATTGTTTGGGCCAAATACGCGCACAACACCTTGCGCTCCTCCTCCACTGGTATGTCCCCGCACGAGTGTCAGTTTGGCTATGCTCCTCCATTGTTCCCGGACCAGGAGGCAGAAGTCAGAGTGCCTTCAGCCTTGAAGTTCGTCAGACGCTGTCGGCTTATGTGGAGGAAGACGCGTCTTAATCTTATGCGTTCCTCACAGAGGTACCAACAACAAGCCAACAGACGTCGCCGTCCCGGGCCTACCCTGCGCCCCGGCCAGAGAGTCTGGCTCTCCACAAGAGACTTACCTCTACGGGTGGAGTCTCGCAAGCTGTCCCAAAAATACATCGGTCCCTTCAAGGTTGCCAGGAGAGTTAACCCAGTTTCTTATCGCCTACACTTACCCAGATCCCTTAAGATTAATCCCACATTTCACATTTCGTTGTTAAAACCTGTTGTTTTTTCTCCCCTTGTCCCGGCAGACAGACCTCCCCCTCCGCCTCGTGTCATTGGAGGCCAGCCGGCTTATACCGTCCATCGGATACTGGATTCCCGCCGGGTGCAGCGGTCCTGGCAGTATCTGGTGGACTGGGAAGGCTACGGTCCCGAGGAGCACTCCTGGGTTCCTGCCAAAGACATCCTGGACCCTGACCTCATTCGTCAGTTCAGGGCCCTCCACCCTGAGAGAGCTGGTAGGAACGTCAGGAGCCGTTCCTAGGGGGGGGATTCTGTCAGGATTTGGCCAGGGTTGTTCCGGGTTTTGGTCACTAGATGCCCCCATTGTGCTTTTTGACCTTGTGTTTTTTCCCTTGTTCCCCATTATTATTTGCACCTGTGCCTCTTTTCCCCTGATTGTATTTAAACCCTTAGTTTCCCTCAGTTCTGTGCTCTGTGTTTGTATGTTAGCACCCAGCCCTAGTGTTCTGTGTATTCTTGTCGATTCCGGTGGATGCTCTTGTGGAATTTTGTTTTTGAGTATCTCTTGAGGCTTTTTTGTGCTATTCCTACCACCTTTTGGATTTGCCATTTTTGTATTGAAGGACTTCTCCTTTTTACTTTATTAAATACACCGTCTTAAGTACTGCTGTGTCTGCCTCATCTCCTGGGTTCTGCTGACTATTCGTGGCTCAGTTGGTTAAGTGACTGTTTCTCACTCCGGAGACCCAGGTTCGTAACCGGGTCCTGACAGTGTCCCAACAAATTCTACAAAAACAAAAGTTCACATTTTATACACATACTCCCAATACATGTAACCCATATTTCTAGACTTGTGTATAACATATGAGGACTCAACAATTAATTAGAAACTTGACCTTGTCTCTCACCAATAAGCTTTGTCAATCTTGGGGGCAGTGTGGCAACAGCAGTGATCAGGCTTTTTTCCAAGTTGGGAAAGTTCCTGTGCTTGATCTTGATTAGGACCATGGATGAAAATGTCACTTCACATAAGTACAGTATGTAGATCCAAAGGGCAGCAGTTCATTCAGTGAATGTTTCCCCAGGATACGTATCCTCGGGATATTCCTTCTCCACATCACACCATAACTGTGCCATTCTTGTTTCTGAGTACCTCATCTTCAGGCCACAGTCGGAGGACATATCCATATCCAGAATGTTGTTGTTGGTACTGTCAGTCATGAAAGGATTACGCACCCAGACAAGTTTGGCTTCTATGTTTTCAACGTCAGGGAAGTAGGAGTTGAACTCACTATTGAGTTTGGATAAATGTGAGTTTACTATTTGCGCCATAGCAGCACTGTGAACATCACCTGTAGAAAGGTAGATGTCGAGCTGCTGGAAACAACTTATATCTTCACATTTCCTCTCCCACAGTTTGATCTTCTTCATGAATCCACACACCTTATCATACAGGTATAGAATGTGTGTGTCTTCACCTTGCAGAGTTAGATTCAGATTGTTCAGTTTGCTGAACACATCAGCAAGATAGGCAAAGGAGGGCTAGTGGCTGTGTCCTCGAACACAACCTAAAGGGAGTGAGAGTGCTCAGCAGTGGCGACGCGTCATTCAGAGACCCACCGGTTTAGCAAAAATAAACTCAGCAGAAAAATAAACATCCCAGGACCCTGTCTTTCAAAGATAATTTGTAAAAATCCAAATAACTTCACAGATCTTCATTGTAAAGGGTTTAAACACTGTTTCCCATGCTTGTTAAATGAACTATAAACAATTAATGAACATGCACCTGTGGAACGGTCGTTAGCATCACTGACAGCTTAGAGACGGTAGGCAATTAAGGTCACAGATATGAAAACTTAGGACACTAAAGAGGCCTTTCTACTGACTCTGAGAAACACCAAAAGAAAGATGCCCAGGGTTCCTACTCATCTACGTGAACGTGCCTTAGGCATGCTGCAAGGAGGCATAAGGACTGCAGATGTGGCCAGGGCAATAAATTGCAATGTCCATACTTTGAGATGCCTAAGACAGCGCTACAGGGAGACAGGATGGACAGCTGATCAACATTGACGAATACGCTGATTCGGTGTGCGAGTTCATTAGAACGTGCGTTGAAGATGTCGTTCCCATAGCAACGATTAAAACATTCCCTAACCAGAAACCGTGGATTGATGGCAGCATTCGCGTGAAACTGAAAGCGCAACCACTGCTTTTAATCAGAGCAAGGTGACTGGTAACATGACCGAATACAAACAGTGCAGCTATTCACTCCGTAAGGCTATCAAACAAGCTAAGCGTCAGTACAGAGACAAAGTAGAATCTCAATCCAACGGCTCAGACACAAGAGTTATGTGGCAGGGTCTACAGTCAATCACGGACTACAAGATGAAATCCAGCTCAGTCACGGACCAGGATGTCTTGCTCCCAGGCAGACTAAATAACTTTTTTGCCCGCTTTGAGGACAATACAGTGCCACTGACACGGCCTGCAACTGAAACATGCGGTCTCTCCTTCACTGCAGCCGAGGTGAGTAAAACATTTAAACGTGTTAACCCTCGCAAGGCTGCAGGCCCAGACGGCATCCCCAGCCGCGCCCTCAGAGCATGCGCAGACCAGCTGGCTGGTGTGTTTACGGACATATTCAATCAATCCCTATACCAGTTTGCTGTTCCCACATGCTTCAAGAGGGCCACCATTGTTCCTGTTCCCAAGAAAGCTAAGGTAACTGAGCTAAACGACTACCGCCCGTAGCACTCACTTCCGTCATCATGAAGTGCTTTGAGAGACTAGTCAAGGACCATATCACCTCCACCCTACCTGACACCCTAGACCCACTCCAATTTGCTTACCGCCCAAATAGGTCCACAGACGACGCAATCTCAACCACACTGCCCTAACCCATCTGGACAAGAGGAATACCTATGTGAGAATGCTGTTCATCGACTACAGCTCGGCATTTAACACCATAGTACCCTCCAAGCTCGTCATCAAGCTCGAGACCCTGGGTCTCGACCCCGCCCTGTGCAACTGGGTACTGGACTTCCTGACGGGCCGCCCCCAGGTGGTGAGGGTAGGCAACAACATCTCCACCCCACTGATCCTCAACACTGGGGCCCCACAAGGGTGCGTTCTGAGCCCTCTCCTGTACTCCCTGTTCACCCACGACTGCGCGGCAACGCACGCCTCCAACTCAATCATCAAGTTTGCAGACGACACAACAGTGGTAGGCTTGATTACCAACAACGACGAGACGGCCTACAGGGAGGAGGTGAGGGCCCTCGGAGTGTGGTGTCAGGACAATAACCTCACACTCAACGTCAACAAAACTAAGGAGATGATTGTGGACTTCAGGAAACAGCAGAGGGAACACCCCCCTATCCACATTGATGGAACAGCAGTGGAGAGGGTAGTAAGTTTTAAGTTCCTCGGCATACACATCACAGACAAACTAAATTGGTCCACTCACACAGACAGCATCGTGAAGAAGGCGCAGCAGCGCCTCTTCAACCTCAGGAGGCTGAAGAAATTCGGCTTGTCACCAAAAACACTCACAAACTTCTACAGATGCACAATCGAGAGCATCCTGGCGGGCTGTATCACCGCCTGGTACGGCAACTGCTCCGCCCACAACCGTAAGGCTCTCCAGAGGGTAGTGAGGTCTGCACAACGTATCACCGGGGGCAAACTACCTGCCCTCCAGGACACCTACACAACCCGATGTTACAAGAAGGCCATAAAGATCATCAAGGACAACACCCACCCGAGCCACTGCCTGTTCACCCCGCTATCATCCAGAAGGCGAGGTCAGTACAGGTGCATCAAAGCTGGGACCGAGAGACTGAAAAACAGCTTCTATCTCAAGGCCATCAGACTGTTAAACAGCAACCACTAACATTGAGTGGCTGCTGCCAACACACTGACTCAACTCCAGCCACTTCAATAATGGGAATTGATGGGAAAGGATGTAAAATATATCACTAGCCACTTTAAACAATGCTACCTAATATAATGTTTACATACCCTACATTATTCATTTCATATGTATACGTATATACTCTATCATCTACTGCCACTTTAACTATGCCACTTTGTTTACATACTCATCTCATATGTATATACTGTACTCGATACCATCTACTGTATCTTGCCTATGCTGCTCTGCACCATCACTCATTCATATCTTTATGTACATATTCTTTATCCCCTTACACTGTGTATAAGATATTAGTTTTGGAATTGTTAGTTAGATTACTTGTTGGTTATTACTGCATTGTCGGAACTGCAAGCACAAGCATTTCGCTGCACTCGCATTAACATCTGCTAACCATGTGTATGTGACAAATAAAATTTGATTTGATTTGATCGTCGCAGTGGTAGACCACGTGTAACAACACCTGCACAGGATCAGTACATCCGAACATCACACCTGCGGGACAGGTGTGGTGTCTCCCTGTAGCACTGTCTTAGGCGTCTCAGAGTATGGACATTGCAATTTATTGCCCTGGCCACATCTGCAGTCCTTATGCCTCCTTGCAGCATGCCTAAGGCATGTTCACGTAGATGAGTAGGAACGCTGGGCATCTTTCTTTTGGTGTTTCTCAGGATGGCAACAACAACTGCCCGAGTTACACCAGGAACGCACAATCCCTCCATCAATGCTCAAACTGTCTGCTATAGGCTGAGAGAGGTTGGACTGAGGGCTTGTAGGCATGTTGTAAGGCAGGTCCTCACCAGACATCACTGGCAACAACGTTGCCTATGAGCACAAACCCACCGTTGCTGAACCAGACAGGACTGGCAAAAAGTGCTCTTCACTGACGAGTCGCGGTTTTGTCTCACCAGGGGTGATGGTTGGATTCACGTTTATCGTCAAAGGAATGAGCGTTACACCGAGCCCTGTACTCGGGATCGATTTGGAGGTGGAGGGTCCGTCATGGTCTGGGGCGGTGTGTCACAGCATTATCGGACTGAGCTTGTTGCAGGCAATCTCAACGTTGTGCGTTACAGGGAAGACATTCTCCTCCTTCATGTGGTACCCTTCCTACAGGCTCACCCTGACATGACCCTCCTGCAAGACAGGAATGTCAGTGTTCGCCATGGACCTCTGCCTGCCTTTGACCTGTCTTCTGTCTGCCCCCTGTTTGGGTCAATAAACATCTGTGACTCTAGCTGTTTGCATCTGGGTCTTATCCTGAGTTCTGATAACATGGAAAAGTAGTGGTTAGAGCGTTGGGCTAATAACCAAAAGGTTGCTGGATCGAATCCCCACACCCCTCTGATTCAGAGGTTTAATGCAGAAGACACATTTTGGTTGAAGGCATTCAGTTGTACAACTGACTAGGTATCCCCCTTTCCCTTATATATATTACAGTACCAGTCAAGTCTGGACACACCTACTCAAGGTTTTTCTTTTATTTGTAAGATGTCCTACATGCAGAATAATAGTGAAGACATCAAAACTATGAGATAACACATATGGAATCATGTAGTAGGAAATGCTTCAGAGTTCAAGTAACAGACACATCTGAAAATCAACTGTTCAGAGGAGACTGCGTGAATCAGGCATTCATGGTAAATTTGCAGCAAAGAAACCACTACTAAAGGACACCAATAATAAGAAGAGACTTGCTTGGGCCAAGAAGCATGAGCAATGGACATTAGACAAGTTGAAATCTGTCCTTTGGTCTGATGAGTCCATATTTGAGATTTTTGGTTATAACCTCTGTGTTTTTGTGAGATGCAAAGTTGGTGAACGAATGATCTTCTCATGTGTGGTTCCCACCGTGAAGCATGGAGGTGGAGGTGTGATGGTGTGTTTTTTTGTGTTGTTGCTGGTGACACTGTCAGTGATTTTATTTAGAATTCAAGGCACACCTAACCAGCATGGCTACCACAGCATTCTGCAGCAATACGCCATCCCATCTGGTTTGCGCTTAGTGGGACTTCCATTTGTTTTTCAACAGGACAATGATCCAACACACCTCCAGGCTGTGTAAGGGCTATTTGACCAAGAAGGTGAGTGATGGAGTACTGCATCATATGACCTGGCCTCCACAATCACCCGATCTCAACCCAATTGAGATGGTTTGGGATGAGTTGGACCGCAGAGTGAAGGAAAAGCAGCCACAAGTGTTTAGCATATGTGGGAATTCCTTCAAGACTCATGAAGCTGGTTGAGAGAATGTCAAGAGTGTGCAAAGCTGTCATCAAGGCAAAGGGTGGCTACTGTGAAGAATCTCATAAAATATATTGAGATTTGTCTAACACTTTTTTGGTTACTACATGATTCCATATGTGTTATTTCATAATGTTGATGTCTTCACTATTATTCTACAATGTAGAAATAGTAAAAATAAAGAAAAACCCTGGAATGAGTAGGTGTGTCCAAACTTTTGACTGGTACTGTATATACAGTGCCTTGCGAAATTATTCAGCCCCCTTGAACTTTGCGACCTTTTGCCACATTTCAGGCTTCAAACATAAAAATATAAAACTGTATTTTTTTGTGAAGAATCAACAACAAGTGGGACACAATCATGAAGTGGAACGACATTTATTGGATATTTCAAACTTTTTTAACAAATCAAAAACTGAAAAATTGGGCGTGCAAAATTATTCAGCCCATTTACTTTCAGTGCAGCAAACTCTCTCCAGAAGTTCAGTGAGGATCTCTGAATGATCCAATGTTGACCTAAATGACTAATGATGATAAATACAATCCACCTGCGTGTAATCAAGTCTTCGTATAAATGCACCTGCACTGTGATAGTCTCAGAGGTCTGTTAAAAATGCAGAGAGCCTCATGAAGAACAAGGAACACACCAGGCAGGTCCGAGATACTGTTGTGAAGAAGTTTAAAGCCGGATTTGGATACAAAAAGATTTCCCAAGCTTTAAACATCCCAAGGAGCACTGTGCAAGCGATAATATTGAAATGGAAGGAGTATCAGACCACTGCAAATCTACCAAGACCTGGTCGTCCCTCTAAACATTCAGCTCATACAAGGAGAAGACTGATCAGAGATGCAGCCAAGAGGCCCATGATCACTCTGGATGAACTGCAGAGATCTACAGCTGAGGTGGGAGACTCTGTCCATAGGACAACAATCAGTCGTATATTGCACAAATCTGGCCTTTATGGAAGAGTGGCAAGAAGAAAGCCATTTCTTAAAGATATCCATAAAAAGTGTCGTTTAAAGTTTGCCACAAGCCACCTGGGAGACACACCAAACATGTGGAAGAAGGTGCTCTGGTCAGATGAAACCAAAATTGAACTTTTTGGCAACAATGCAAAACGTTATGTTTGGCGTAAAAGCAACACAGCTCATCACCCTGAACACCCCATCCCCACTGTCAAACATGGTGGTGGCAGCATCATGGTTTGGGCCTGCTTTTCTTCAGCAGGGACAGGGAAGATGGTTAAAATTGATGGGAAGATGGATGGAGCCAAATACAGGACCATTCTGGAAGAGAACCTGATGGAGTCTGCAAAAGACCTGAGACTGGGACGGAGATTTGTCTTCCAACAAGACAATGATCCAAAACATAAAGCAAAATCTACAATGGAATGGTTCAAAAATAAACATATCCAGGTGTTAGAATGGCCAAGTCAAAGTCCAGACCTGAATCCAATCGAGAATCTGGGAAAGAACTGAAAACTGCTGTTCACAAATGCTCTCCATCCAACCTCACTGAGCTCAAGCTGTTTTGCAATGAGGAATGGGAAAAATTTCAGTCTCTCGATGTGCAAAACGGATAGAGACATACCCCAAGCGACTTACAGTTGTAATCGCAGCAAAAGGTGGCGCTACAAAGTATTAACTTAAGGGGGCTGAATAATTTTGCACGCCCAATTTTTCAGTTTTTGATTTGTTAAAAAAGTTTGAAATATCCAATAAATGTCGTTCCACTTCATGATTGTGTCCCACTTGTTGTTGATTCTCCACAAAAAAATACAGTTTTATATCTTTATGTTTGAAGACTGAAATGTGGCAAAAGGTCGCAAAGTTCAAGGGGGCCGAATACTTTCGCAAGGCACTGTATATATATATATATTTTATTGTTGCCTGTTTACATGTTATATTGGCAATAATACGTGTCACATATCAGTTTGCAAACAATGTAAACAAAATAAAATTGTGTTATTAAAGCCGCATACAAACATGGTCTCTTTTTTTGCCTTCTTTAGTAAGGCAGCTCCAAAATGCAGATGTTTCAGTGTCACGGTCGTCGTATGGAGTAGACCAAAGTGCAGCGTGATGTGAATGCATACTTTAATGATTGCCGAAAAAACACGAAGTACACTAAACAAAACAAACAAACTAACTAACAAGACAACCGTGACTGCTATAGAAACACTGTGCTAACATGCAACATAACATAGACAATAACGCACAAACCACAATACAAAACAGGCTACCAAAATATGGTTCCCAATCAGAGACAACGACAAACACCTGCCACTATCCTTCCTGTTTGGCCCTGTCCGGGGGTGTCCTCGGATGGGGCCACAGTGTCTCCTGACCCCTCCTGTCTCAGCCTCCAGTATTTATGCTGCAGTAGTTTATGTGTTGGGGGGCTAGGGTAAGTTTGTTATATCTGAAGTACTTCTCCTGTCCTATTCGGTGTCCTGTGTGAATTTAAGTGTGCTCTCTCTAATTCTCTCTTTCTTTCTCTCTCTCGCGGAGGACCTGAGCCCGAGGACCATGCCTCAGGACTACCTGACATGATGACTCCTTGCTGTCCCCAGTCCACCTGGCCGTGCTGCTGCTCCAGTTTCAACTGTTCTGCCTTATTATTATTGGACCATGCTGGTCATTTATGAACATTTTGCCATGTTGGCCATGTTCTGTTATAATCTCCACCCGGCACAGCCAGAAGAGGACTGGCCACCCCACATAGCCTGGTTCCTCTCTAGGTTTCTTCCTAGGTTTTGGCCTTTCTAGGGAGTTTTTCCTAGCCACTGTGCTTCTACACCTGCATTGCTTGCTGTTTAGGGTTTTAGGCTGGGTTTCTGTACAGCACTTTGAGATATCAGCAGGTAAATGTCATCGTTGCCAGTCAGCATCTGTTGAGAAGTGAAGAAGAGCGTGAGAGATGGTTAATCTCATGCAATGCGAGTTTGATTCTCTTATTACTGACTGTCATAAGCACTCGATTGGTAGGATCTCATTCATCAACTCATTAACCATTCCTGGGAAATGCTTAAGCAGTTGTATGTTGACTGTGCATAGGCTATGTACTGTAAGCAGCAAAGCCCTTTTCATCAAGTGATTGTGAGTGTTCAATGCAAATGTTGTAATCTATGGTGTCAAAAATTGACAAATGCAAAGAAATCTATCACTGACACCAACCAAATGTAGTGTCAAAAGTAGTGCTTACCAAGTTTTTCTCATTGGGCTTTCTAGGGCCTGGTGATATTTATTCAACATAAAATGTGGTCAGCCCAGTGCAATGCGTAGCTGCAGGAATATGGTTCATCGGGACTTTTATTATGAAGTGGTTGCTACAGACTAATTTGTAAGTCGCTCTGGATAAGAGCGTCTGCCAAATGACTTAAATGTAAATGTAAATGTACGAAGGGCTATATAAATACATTTGATTTGATTTGATTGAGAACCATATCAAGCCAAAACACATAGAAACAGACTAACTAGACATGCAACATAGAATGCCCACTCATATCACACCCTGATCAAACAAAACATAGAAACAAACAACGCAAATAATGGTCAGGGTGTGACATTCAGCCTAGCTCAGTGCTCTCTGTGGTGGTGGGGCAGCCAGCGGAAAATATGGAGGGGTTGGTAATGTTCTCTAGTTGCGCCGTGATTGGCTCAGTGTTCTGTCAGTCATGGGAACACTACATCACTGCAAAATCTACAGGAAGAGCTTGAAAATTCAAACACCTTTGGTGCTGCCATAGAGTTACATTAGAAGTGCCCATCCAAGAAGGCTCAAGGTCATTGGCCACAGATAAAATTACGTCAAATCACATTATATCTACCATAGCTTTGATTGGACTGATCATGTCAACGTCATACTTTCAAAATCTCAGCTAGCAAGCTAGACAAGCAATCATTGTCATGACTCAAGTCGACAATCTACTGGCAAATCCTTTTAAATCCTTGTCACATGAAGAGAAATTATAGATTAAACGTGTCGGTGCACAAAGGCCAAACAAACATTACACAACAAGTTGTGTACACTAGTGACTACTTGTGGTGAGCCAGGCACCTGCAAGCTGACTTCAGGCGTCAGTTCGACCGTATTTCCTCCAACACATTGGTGCGGCTGGTTTAAGCAGGCAGTGTGTCAAGAAACAGAGCGGCTTTGCTCTCGACCTTCGCCGAGTCCGTAGGGGAGTTGCTGCGATGAGACAAGATAGTAACTTCTGGCCCATGGCGTTGCATTTGATTGTTTAATAAAATATTATTATAATAATAATTTGGTCCCTTTCCCCCCTCATAATTTAGCCTACTGTTCTGACTTGGTGGTGCACATGTAGCCTATAGCCTGTTTTAGAGAAATGTCATCATTGAATATTGTAAGAGCTTTCATTGTCAGCTTATATAACCCTTTTATTTATCCTTCAGTTCTGACTTGGTCTACAGGGAGAATACTATAAGAATGGCCCATGTTCTGAATTCTGTCACTGTAAATTTCACAATTTAACAAATAACAAATCAACGCCCATGTTATCATAACATGTGCTAATTCATTTCCAACATGTCTATATATCGCAAGCGAAAGTAATCAATTGGGCTTCCCCACTGACATCAGTCAATTCGTCCAAATGCAGAGCAAATGGACCGCAATTTTTTTACTTTTCCACCACTTGATCAACAATATCAACGCCCATGTTATCAATTCTAAGACACACCGTGTTTTCTGACAATGGTACAGTCTTCAGTGTATCAGCTGCTGTCTTATCAATCATACTTCCTGCTAAGATAACAGCGGAAGGCAAAATTAGCTCTCAGTTATAGTGAATGGCTTTTTTGATAGAGCCACACGTAACAATGCAGCATATGAAGCTTCCAATGTTTTTGTTGACACCGTAGTCACTTTCTTTAATTTCTCTTGACTTTCTTACCTGTCTTACCCACACAGGAAAGATGCTTGGTACTGAGGTGCTGTTTTAAATGGGCTGGTTTCATGCTATTATTTGAGAGCTATTATTTGCTGCAGAGGAAACACATTGGCTCCGTAGGTGTTGAGGTGAAACCGAAAACAACATACTGTTCATGAAATTGACAGTACTTTAACTTGTTAAACTTTCTTTTTTCCATGGGTTCACTTGAGCTGGTGCTAGCGCTGTTACTGCTGCTTGGAAAAGTGCGTTTCAGCCATGGATCCATAGCTAGTTTCTACTGAAAGCTAATTGAAATGGTGAGCCACTCTAGCTTGCGGAGCAGAGGATCATGTGCAATTGGCACAAGCAGAGGATCAATGGGGGGAGGCCAGGGGGACTGAGCAATACGCACACACTGAAACTAAAGTAAAAAAGCAGGCTGGAAATAACTGGAAATTTCACACCAGTGACCTCAGTAAATGTTTACTTGCCTATTAAGATAGAATTAACATGAACATATAAATATATATTTTTTTGTACATTTAAAAAAATCTTCCCATGTACCCTCTGGGGACTGCCCACATACCTCTCGGAGTATGTGCACCCCCAGTTGGGAAACACTGGCCTATTATCTTACCCTATCACAGTGCTCTCCCAGTCAACACCACCTCATAAGATTGCTTGCTGCTGCAGTTGTTTGAGAGATTTTCATTTTGCAGCCCAACATGCAGTGTAGAGAAGACCAGCAAGGTGAGCATTCCCATGAATATAACAGAGCCACATATTGGCAAGTATCCGGCCAGCAACCTTCACCTATCAGTAGCAACAGCTTTCACAGGCTCATGATTTGTACAAATACAGAAGGTAACCCACTTCATTAATTTGGTACATTTGATAAACCAATTGGGAAACTGTCAGGATTTGGCCAGGGTTGTTCCGGGTTTTGGTCACTAGATGCCCCCATTGTGCTTTTTGACCTTATGTTTTTTCCCTTGATTCCCATTATTATTTGCACCTGTGCCTCGTTTCCCCTGATTGTATTTAAACCCTTAGTTTCCCTCAGTTCTGTGCTCTGTGTTTGTATGTTAGCACCCAGCCCTAGTGTTCTGTGTATTCTTGTCGATTCCGGTGGACGCTCTTGTGGAATTCTGTTTTTGTTTTTTGAGTATCTCTTGAGGCTTTTTTGTGCTATACCTACCACCTTTTGGATTTGCCATTTTTGTATTGAAGGACTTCTCCTTTTTACTTTATTAAATACACCGTCTTAAGTACTGCTGTGTCTGCCTCATCTTCTGGTTCTGCTGACTATTCGTGGCTCAGTTGGTTAAGTGACTGTTTCTCACTCCGGAGACCCAGGTTCGTAACCGGGTCCTGACAGGAAACATAATTTATGTAGTCTGACATTAGGGCTCCCGAGAGGCGCAGGCAGTCTAAGGCACTGCATTTCAGTGCTAGATGTGTCACTACAGCCCCTGGTTTGAACCTTTATTTAACTAGGCAAGTCAGTTAAGAACAAATTCTCATTTACAATGATGGCCTAACCCTAGCAAAACCCTAACCCGACGACGCTGGGTCAATTGTGCGCCGTCCTATGGGACTCTCAATCATGGCCGGTTGTGATACAGCCTGGAATCAAACCAGGGGCTGTAGTGACACCTATAGCACTGAGATGCAGCGCCTTAGACTACTGCGCCTCTCGGGAGCCCTAATGTCAGACTAGAGTGGCTCACGTGCCTTAGATCACTGCGCCACTCGGGAGCCCCCTAGGGCACTGGCAAAGAACTCACCACTTGCCTGCTCACCAACGATCGTTGATGGGGAGAACAGAATTAGGTAGGGTTAGTCTGACTTGTTTAAAATTCAATATAGGATAGTTAATATCTGACACAAACATACACTAACTGCCATTGGTAATAGAACAACGACTATGTGTATCTGTGTTTACAGAAACATGTATGGAGCCAGCAAATGGAGACATGCAAGATGATGTGATGAAGTCCAGACTGACAGAAGGGCTTGATACTATCACGTTTCAGGAGAAGACCCAAGGCAGACAGTGTCGAAGTAACAAAAGTTTATTACTAGAACAGAGGGCAGGCAAAACGACAGGTCAAGGGCAGGAAGAGGTCAGTAATCCAGATCAGAGTCCATAAGGTACAGAACAGCAGGCAGTCTCGGGGGCAGGGCAGAAAAAGGTCAATATTCCAGGGTGGTGTGACAAGGTACAGAACAGCAGGCAGGGTCAGGGAAGGCAGAATGGTAAAAACCGGGAACATTAGAAAACAGGAACTAGAAAAAGACAGGAGCAAGGAGTGAACCGGAGGTAGGCTTGACAAACAAAATGAACTGGCAACAGACAAAGAACACAGGTATAAATACACAGGGGATAATGGGGAAGATGGGCGACACTTGGAGGGGGTGGAGACAAGCACAAAGACAGGTGAAACAGATCAGGGTGTGACAGATACTGATGTCGTTGAATGGAGAGAGACCTGGCATTCGGTATAAACATTTGACTCGACACAATTTTTACTTGTATTGCCTTTTTTTATTATTGAATTGAATGGTGTCATTCAATATCGGGAGGGAGAAACTGCACCAGGATCAGGGAACTCCTGTTGTATATGGGACACAACACAGGAAGGTATGACCTCTCTGACATGTTTGCCAAGGTACAGTGCCTTCAGAAAGTATTTACACCACTTTACTTTTTTCTAATTTGTTGTATTACAGCCTGAATTGAAAATGTATTCAATTAAGATTTGTTTTGTCACCGGCCTACACACAATACCCCATAATGTCAAAGTGGAATTATGTTTTTCAAATGGTTTACAAATTAATAAAAGATGACAAGCTGAAATGTCTTTAGTCAATAATTATTCAACCCCTTTTTTATGGCAAGCCTAAATAAGTAAACAGGAGTAAATATTTGTATAAGTTACATGGACGCACTCTGTGTGTAATAATAGTGTTTAACATGATTTCTGAATGATGACCTCATCTCTCTACCCCACACATACAATTATCTGTTAGGTCCCTCAGTCGAGCAGTGAATTTCAAACACAGATTCAACCACAAAGACTAGGGGCATTTTCCAATGCCTCGCAAAGAAGGGCAGCTATTGGCAGATGGGTAAAAAAAGCAGACATTGAATATCCCTTTGAGCATGGTGAAGTTATAAATTAAACTTTGGATGGTGTATCAATACACCCAGTCATTACAAAGATACAGGTGTCCTTCCTAACTCTGTTGCCGGAGAGGAAGGAAACTACTCAGGGAATTCGCCAACAGACCTATGGTGACATTTAAAACAGTTATAAAAACAGAGTTTAATAACGGCTGTAGTAGGAGAAAACTGAGGATGGACAACAACAATGTAGTTACTCCACAATACTAACCTAATTAACAATGAAAAGAAGGAAGCATATACAGAATAAAACTATTCCAAAGCATGCATCCTGTTTGCAACAAGGCAGTAAAGTAATAAAATGTGCAAAGAAATTAACTTCTTGTCCTCTATACAAAGTGTTATGCTTGGAACAATTCCAATACAACACATTACATTACAGTACCACTCTCCATATTTTCAAGCATAGTGGTGGCTGCATCATGTTATGGGCATGCTTGTAATCGTTGTAAAAGCAAGGACAGGGGAGTTTTTCAGGATAAAAAAAGAAACGGAATGGAGCAAAGCAAAGCAAAATCGTAGAGGAAATCCTGGTTCAGTCTGCTTTCCACCAGGCTCAGGGGTTGAATACTTATCTAATGATGATTCCTGAGTGGCGCAGTAGTCTAAGGCACTGCATCTCAGTGCTCGAGGTGTCACTCCAGACCGTGGTTTGATCAAATCATATTGTATTTGTCACATACACATGGTTAGCAGTTGTTAATGCGAGTGTAGCGCAATGCTTGTGCTTCTAGTTCCGACCATGCAGTAATATCTAACAAGTAATCTAACCTAACAATTTCACAACAACTACCTTATACACACAAGTGTAAAGGAATTAATAAGAATATGTACATACAAATATATGAATGAGCGAGGGCCGAACGGCATAGGCAAGATGCAGTAGATGGTATAGAGTACAGTATAAACATATGAGATGAGTAATGTAGGGTATGTACACATTATATAAAGTGGCATTGTTTAAAGTTAAACTTGTAGCTGTGTGGGCTAATATAGTCCAAATGTTTACCTTGAGGTAATGTGAACCAATGGCCATGGGGTAAGTCGAGCCAATGGCAAGTTGAGCAAATCGAAGTGTTTTCTTCCCAGGTGTAATGCAAGGCATTATCGCTGGTATATGAGGTACCAACGGGACCTGGCCTATGTTAAAAGTTTGTTTAAAAAAGTACAAAGAGTTTGTTAGGTGTTAAGCCTGTGTTAAAAGATACTTTAAAGTATTAAAAGACCAAAAATTATTGTGATTGTGTTGAATTATGTTTGGGAATACAGATAGACGTGGTTTAAAAAAAGGTAGTGGGAATATTTAATTTAGTACAGAAATTTGTAGGCGGCTTAATTTACCCTATCCTGTGGCTCAACTTACTCCATACCCGGGATATGTTGTGACAAGTGACTACGTTTTTGGGACAAGCTATGTTTTAAAAACTGTTATGTTTACATGAATTCAGCTTTTTTACAGGGATACACAACATCCTGAAATATATGTAGATATCTTTGTTAGAAAGAATACTATATGGTGTCCTGAGCAGCGCAGAAGTCGATCCCGGGTCTGGAGTGAGATGTCACTACAGACCCGGGTTCGTTCCCATGCGGTGTCACAACCGGCCATGACCGCGAGTCCCATAAGGCGGCGCACAATTGGCCCAACGTCGTCCGGGTTAGGGGAGGGTTTGGCCGGGGAGGCTTTACTTGGGTCATCGCGCTCTAGCGACTCCTTGTGGCGGGCCGGCCACCTGAAGGCTGACTACAGTCGTCAGTTGAACGATGTTTCTTCCGACACATTGGTGCAGCTGGCTTCTGGGTTAAGCGGGCGTGTGTTAAGAAGTGTGGTTTGGCGGGTCATGTTTCGGAGGACACGACTCGACCTTCGCCTCTCCCGAGCCCGTTGGGGAGTTGCAGCAATGAGACTGGATCACAATTGGAAATCACGAAATTGGGGAGGAAAAGGGGGTAAAAAAACATAATTATTATAATAGTAAAGAATAATCAAATCAAATGTATGTATATAGCCCTTCGTACATCAGCTGATATCTCGAAGTGCTGTACAGAAACCCAGCCTAAAACCCCAAACAGCAAGCAATGCAGGTGTAGAAGCAAGAATACTATATTTCCCTTCACAGAGTGATGCTGAATGTATAAAATTACTCAACTTACCCCACTCTCCCCTGTTATCTTGGACCCATTGGATTGCTGACTGAAATACAGTGGAATCTGTGAAGAATTTCCTGCTCCTCAGGAGCTTGGAGGCATGTCACTCCTACACCATTAAACCATTATTTAATTATTGTGGGACCTGACCCACTAACCATTGATTGAACGAATGTCATTATTATACAGTCAAATCCTTAACATATTCATACAAAGCACATACTCAAATATTCAGAAAGTGAGTTGTTTCGAAGCAGAGAGGTTTTAATAATCAATCCTTTTACTTATTCGTATCACCTCCGACAAAGGATGTCATCTCCCTTTCCCATTGGTGACCAGCCCTCAGCAAATCAAATCAAATGTATTTATATAGCCCTTCGTACATTAGCTGATATCTCAAAGTGCTGTACAGAAACCCAGCCTAAAACCCCAAACAGCAAGCAATGCAGGTGTAGAAGCACGGTGGCTAGGAAAAACTCCCTAGAAAGACCAAAACCTAGGAAGAAACTTAAAGAGGAACCAGGCTATGTGGGGTGGCCAGTCCTCTTCTGGCTGTGCCAGGTGGAGATTATAACAGAACATGTTATAATGTTCATAAATGAACAGCATGGTCAAATAATAATAATCACAGGCAGAACAGTTGAAACTGGAGCAGCAGCACAGCCAGGTGGACTGGGGACAACAAGTCATCATGTCAGGTTCCTGAGGCATGGTCCTAGGGCTCAGGTCCTTTGAGAGAGAGAGACAGAAAGAGAGAATTAGTGGTCGGATTAAATTACCACTAAATCTGACATTCAGGTTCACAAAGCAGTGGACCCAATGGCTGTCGGGTGAAGTTGAATGGATGATTGAATCTCGTGAACTAGTTTGTTGTCTTCTTTTACGAAATCAGAAGTTATTATCCTAGGTGACCTAAATTATGATTGGGAAATGCAGGCATCAGGCATTCTAGAAGACGAGTACTGATCTAAACCTAACCCAGCTGGTGACTAAGCATACCCAGCCCAACCTTAAAGGTCCTTCAAAGCCAATTCTGATTGATCTTATTTTAATGAATACACCAGAGAAATACACTACCGTTCAAAAGTTTGGGGTCACTTAAAAATGTCAGGCTCAAAATGGCCAGAAACAAAGAACTTTCTTCTGAAACTCGTCAGTCTATTCTTGTTCTGAGAAATGAAGGCTATTCCATGCGAGAAATTGCCAAGAAACTGAAGATCTTGTACAACGCTGTGTACTACTCTCTTCACATAACAGCAAAAACTGGCTCTAACCAGAATAGAAAGAGGAAGGGGAGGCCCCAGTGCACAACAAGTACATTAGAGTGTCTGGTTTGAGAAACAGACGCCTCAACTGGCAGATTCATTAAATAGTGCCCACAAAGCACCAGTCTCAATGTCAACAGTGAAGAGGCGACTCCGGGATGCTGGCCCTCTAGGCAGTGTCTGTTTTCTTTTTCCCATCTTAATCTTATCTTTTTATTGGCCAGTCTATAACGATCAATGAGTGAATAGGTGTGGAGTCAGGCGCAGAGAGCAAAGGATGCGGGAAAAACATGCTTTAATGTCCAAAATAATCACAGGAACAAAATAGTATACCCAAACCTGGTATAACTACAAAAACAAAAATGTACCCTAACGTGAAATATAATGACAGCGAGAAACCCATTGAAAACACTAACCACTCTAACACATACAGAATGAACAAGCCCGCACAAACAGAAGCAGGCTAAACAAACTTAAATAACCCCACCCAAACAACCAAACAAGGAACAGGTGAAACCAATTAGACAAAACCAAACGAACACAGAACAAAGGATCGGTGGCAGCTAGTAGACCGGCAACGATGACCGCCGAGCGCCACCTGAACCAGAAGGGCAGCCACTGTCGGTAATATTCGTGACAGTACCCCCCCCCCAGACGCGCAGCTCCCGCAGCGCGCCGACGCCGGCCTCGGGGACGACCCGGGGGCCGAGGCGCAGGGCGATCCGGATAGAGGCGATGGAACTCTCTCAACATAGATGGATCCAGAATATCCCACACCGGGACCCAGCACCTCTCCTCCGGACCGTACCCCTCCCAGTCAACGAGGTACTGCAGGCCCCTCACCCGGCTCTTGAGTCCAGAATAGCTCGTATCGTGTACGCCGGGGACCCCTTGATGTACAGAGGGGGCGGAGGGACCTGCAGAACCTCACCTTCCTGCATGGGACCAGCTACCACCGGCCTGAGGAGAGACCCATGAAACGAGGGGTTAATACGATAATACGAAGGAAGTAATAATCGATAACAAACCTTGTTTATTCTCCTCAGGACTTTAAATGGCCCTACACACTGCGGACCCAGCTTCCGGCAGGGCAAGCGGAGGGGCAGGTTTCGGGTCGAGAGCCAGACCCTGTCCCCTGGTGCAAACACAGGGGCCTCACTGCGGTGACGGTCAGCGCTCTTCTTCTGCCGTCCACTCGCCTGGCGTAATGACTCCTGGACGGCCCTCCAGGTCTCCTTAGAGTGCTGCACCCACTCCTCCACCGCAGGAGCCTCAGTCTGGCTCTGATGCCATGGTGCCAGGACCGGCTGGTACCCCAACACACACTCAAATGGTGACATGTTGGTAGAGGAGTGGTTTAGTGAGTTCTGGGCCATTTCTGCCCAGGGGATGTATCTCACCCACTCCCCTGGCCGGTCCCGGAAATACGACCGCAGAAACCTACCCACCTCCTGGTTCACTCTCTCCACTTGCCCATTACTCTTCGGGTGATACTCTGAGGTCAGGCTGACCGAGACCCCCAGACGTTCCATAAATGCCTTCCACACACGGGAGATAAATTGGGGACCCCGATCAGAAACAATATCCTCGGGCACCCCGTAGTGCCGGAAGACATGGGTGAAAAGAGCCTCCACAGTCTGCAGGGCCGTAGGGAGACCGGGCAATGGGATAAGACGGCAGGACTTAGAGAACCGATCCACATCGGCCAGGATCGTAGTGTTCCCCTGAGAGTGGGGAAGGTCGGTAAGAAAATCCACCGATAGATGGGTCCACGGCCGTTGTGGAACGGGGAGGGGTTGTAACTTTCCTCGTGGCAGGTGCCTAGGAGCCTTACTCTGGGCGCACACCGAACAGGAGGAGACATAGAATCGCACATCCCTCAACAAGGTGGGCCACCAGTACTTCCCCCTAAGACCTCGCACTGTCCTCTAAATACCCGGGTGACCCGACGAGGGTAGACTATGAGCCCATCGAATCAATTGATCACGAACAGCGAGCGGCACGTACCTACGACACTCCGGACACTGTGGAGGCGCAGGTTCCTCCCTTAGCGCCCGCTCGATGTCCGCGTCCATCTCCCATACTACTGGTGCCACCAGCTTAGCCGCCGGAATGATGGGAGTAGGATCGATGGACCGGTCCTCAGTGTCATAGAGGCGGGACAGCGCGTCGGCCTTAGTGTTGAGGGAACCTGGTCAATACGAGATTGTAAAACGAAATCTGGTGAAATACATGGCCACCTTGCCTGACGAGGATTCAGTCTCCTAGCTGATCGGATATACTCCAGGTTACGGTGGTCAGTCCAGATGAGGAAAGGGTGCTTAGCCCCCTCAAGCCAGTGTCTCCATACCTTCAGAGCCTTAACCATAGCCAACAACTCCCTGTCCCCCACATCATAATTCCGCTCCGCTGGCCCGAGCTTCTTCGAAAAAAAAGCACAGGGGCGGAGCTTCGGTGTCGTACCCGAGCGCTGTGAGAGCACTGCTCCAAACCCAGCCTCGGATGCGTCCACCTCTACTATGAACGCCAAAGAAGGGTCCGGATGCGCCAACACCGGCGCCTCAGTGAACAGCGCCTTCAACCTACGGAAAGCTCCGTCCTCGTCAACAAAGGATTGAAAGATAGCTGGAGCATTCTTTAACCCGTACGGCATGACGAGGTACTCATAATGGCCAGATGTGGTACTAAACGCGGTTTTCCACTCATCTCCCTCCCGAATACGCACCAGATTATACGCACTCCTGAGATCCAGTTTCGTGAAGAACTGCGCTCCGTGAAATGATTCCACTGCCGTAGCGATGAGAGGTAGTGGGTAACTAAAACCCACCCTGATGGAATTGAGACCTCAATAATCAATACACGGACGCAAACCACCATCCTTTTTCTTCACAAAAAAGAAACTCGAGGAGACGGGTGACATGGAGGGCCGAATGTATCCCTGTCCCAGAGCTTCCGTGACATATGTCTCCATAGCCAACGTCTCCTCATGGGATAAAGGATACACATGACTCCTGGGGAGTGCAGCGTTTACCTGGAGGTTTATCACAAAATCCCCCTGTTGATGGGGTGGTAATTGGGTCGCTTTCTTTTTACTGAAAGCGATAGCCAAATCGGCATACTCAGCGGGAATGCGCACGGTGGTAACCTGGTCTGGACTTCCACCGTTGTCGCACCGATGGAAACTCCTACACACCTGCCTGAACACTCATCAGACCACCCCTGGAGAGTTCACTGTTTCCACGAAATCGTCGGATTGTGAATAGCCAGCCAGGGAATCCCCAGCACCACCGGAAACGCAGATGAATCGATAAGGAACAGACTAATCCGCTCCTTATGATTCCCCTGCGTAATCATCTCTAAAGGAATTGTGGCCTCCCTGACCAGCCCCGACCCTAATGGTCGACTATCTAAAGAGTGCACGGGAAAAGGGGGGTCTACTTTTACTAACGGAATCCTCAACCTCTGAGCGAGTCCGCGATCTATAAAGTTCCCAGCTGCGCCTGAATCGACTAGCGCCTTATGCTGGAGAGAGGGAAACATTTTAAGGAAACAAATTAATAAAAACATGTGACCAACAGGAAACTCTGGGAGAGTGTGGTGCTGACTGACCTGGGGTAACTGAGGAGTGTTCTGCCTGCCCTCTCGACTCCCAGATGAACTCCTTCAGCACCGACCTGAAGTGTGCCCTCTCCGGCCACAACTGGAACAGGAGGAGCCTCCTCCTCCGATCTCCCTAGACGCGGCCCCTCCTAGCTCCATCGGGATAGGAGCGGGAGGGTCAGGAGGTGGAACTAACAGGACCCTTTCAGAACGTCCGCGAGCAGCTAGCAGATGGTCTAACCCAGGGGTGTCAAAGTCAAATGGACGGAGGGCCAAATAAAAAATTTAGCTACAAGCCGAGGGCCGGACTGTTCGAATGTTCATTGAAAAATTTTTAAATGACGCATATAGTCTAGTGAACCTAATTGAACCTACTGAAAACCTAACAAATATATTCCAATATGATCAGATAAATAAAGCAATATTTTCTTATGGCTCTGTCAGTAATCTTTAATTTTCAACAGACACAAAAGACAAATTTCCTTTATATAAAAATCCCCATAACATGAACATTAAATGAAAGAAACCGGTATTCAAGGCACCATCAGTAGCCTATATTTTCTATTTTAGCAAAAGTGGGCTAAATTTACTTCAAAGAAAAAAACAATAATAGCAATTTTCTATCATCCACTCAACTGAAATATTTTTAAAATGTAATTGGATTGAAATACAATAAAATAAAGTGCAAAAATCTATTAATCAAAAACAACACTTTGTTTAAGGAGAAGTAACATGCAGTGAAAACAAATATTAAACTTTAACTTTTAAACTTGAACTGAGTAAAAACTCTAAATATGTGATTGCACAGTAATGTTCACTTGTTTGAGGTTGAGGGTGATACTTGGTGGTGTCCCATCTTTTCCACAAGTTCATCAATGTTCGGGGTAAGGCTCTGAGCTGAGGAAATCCTCAGAATTGAGTGGAGGTGTTCAGCAGTAAGTCGACTTCTGTGTGATGTTTTGTTCAGGTTCATCAAAGAAAAAAGTTGTTCACACAGGTATGTGCTGCCAAACATAGACAACGTTTGAGCAGCCTGGATGCGCAGCTGGGGCATTGTGTCGGGGAGGAAACGGGCGAACTCCGCAGCACCCACTGCCGCATATTTTGCCCTCAGTGCATCATTGCATTGGAGGTCAATCAACTCCATTTGGAGGTTTGGTGGTGAGCTTTCCACGTCAACAGCAAATGGGTTACCGAGCAGTTCCAACCTGCTTTTTTGTGCTTCAAAGTCAGCAAATCGGCGTCGAAAGTCAGCGGCAAGCATACCTATTTTATCAGCCAACTGTGCGCTTGGGAACGCACTGGTAGAGAGCTTCTCTTTCATGGTCTGGCAGCTGGGAAAGTGGCTCAAATTTTGTGCCAATAAATAAATATTGAAATGAAGCAGCCTACTGCTCGGTGCGTCACCGTTGCATTGTGGGAAATGTAGTATTGGTGCGTGTAAAAGATCTGCGGGCTGCCGGCTTGCTGCGGTCTGCGGGCCGGTTCTAATAATAAATCAAGATCATCCCAGGGGCCGTAAAAAACCTTCTCGCGGGCCGGATGTGGCCCGCGGGCCTTGACTCTGACATATGTGGTCTAACCGGATCGACAAGTCTATCAGTTCATCCAGGCTAAGCGTAGTGTCCCGACAAGCCAGCTCCCTGCGGACGTCCTCTCTCAGGCTACACCTGTAATGGTCTATCAGGGCCCTGTCGTTCCACCCTGCTCCAGCGGCCCACCCTGCTCCAGCGGCGAAGTCCTGTGCGCTCCTCGTCCCCTGCCTGAGATGGAACAACCTCTCACCCGCAGCTCGGCCCTCCGGAGGGTGACCAAACACAGCCCGGAAATGGCGGGTGAACTCCGGGTAGTTGCCCCTCGCTGAGTCGGGCCCGTTCCAGACAGCATTGGCCCACTCCGGGGCTCTACCCGTAAGGCAAGTGACGAGGACACTCACGCTCTCCTCGTCCGAGGGAGCCGGCCGAACGGTGGCCAGGTAGAGGTCTAGTTGAAGTAGGAATCCCTGGCACCACTGTCGGTAATATTCGTAACACAGTCTGAGATTTGGCTTTTTCTTTGCAACTCTGCCTAGAAGTCCAGCACCCCGGAGCCACCTCTTCACTGTTGACGAATTTCAGAAGAAAGTTCTTTGTTTCTGGCCATTTTGAGCCTATAATCGAACCCACAAATGCTGATGCTCCAGATACTCAACTAGTCTAAAGAAGGACAGTTTTATTGCTTCTTTAATGAGCACAACAGTTTTCAGCTGTGCTAACATAATTGCAAAAAGGTTTTCCGATGATCAATTTTAAAATGATAAACTTGGATTAGCTAACACAACGTGCCATTGGAAGAGGAGTGATGGTTGCTGACAATGGGCCTCTGTACGCCCATGTAGATATTCCATTCAAAATCAGCCTTTTCCAGCTACAATAGTGATTTACAACAATAGTGATTTACAACATTAACAATGTCGACACTGTATTTCTGATCAATTTGATGTTATTTTAATGGACAAAAAAATTGCTTTTCCTTCAAAAACGAGAACATTTCTAAGTGACCACAAACTTTTGAACGGTAGTGTATGTTTCTAATGGTGTCTTCACCCAAAATATGAATGACCATAGTGACCATTGCCCAGTTGTTTGTGTTAGATGTGAGAAAACAAAAATGTAAGCCTCGTGTCATCACAAAGAGGAACTTAAAACAATTCAGTGAACAGGCTTTTTTACATGATCTTTATTTTAGTGGCCTTGATTGTTTTTCAGCAAACCCTGAACCTCATTTAGCTTTTCAACCTTTTCGCAGATGTCTTCAATACTATTGCGGATAATCATGCTCCTTAAATAAATTAAGGGTTAAAGGTAGATTGAATGCCTGGTACATTCTGAAATGATCAGAAGTCATTCATAAAAGAGATGATGCTTGGGTCAAAGCCAGGAACACAGGCTTAGGCCCGGACTGCCAAGTTTTTAAGCAACTGAGGAATCCTTGTGTATGACAAATCAGAAAGGCTAAATCTGATTATTATGTAACCGCTCTTTCGGATTGTAATGGGAATCCGGCTAAATTCGGGAAAACTGTCAAATCCCTGAAGGGTTATACTTCCTCCTCTCTGCCACAACAAATTAATTCAAACACGGGTCTCATTACAGAAAGCATTCCATCATTGATGCATTTAATCACTATTTTATTTCAGCGGGCTATCTATTTGAAATAACTTCTAAGCCTATTTACAATGATATTGGACTGGATACTGATATGCTGAAGGATCAGAGAAACTATATTCAAACCATTTATTTTAGGCTATTATCAGAAAAATATGTCCTGGTTGCTTTGCTAACAATAAACAACAAGAAATCCACATGGCCTGACCAATTGGATCCTGGTCTGCTTAAGTGTGCACCGCCCATCATTGTTGGCTCAATACCAGAGTATTTTTTATTTGTTTATGTAACCTTTATTTAACCATGCAAGTCAGTTAAGAACAAATTCTTATTTACAATGACGGCCTACCAAAAGGCTTCATACGGGGACGGGAGCTTGGATAAAAAATACAAATATAGGACAAAACACACATCACAACAAGAGAAACAACACAAAACTACATAAAGAGAGACCTAAGACAGCAACATAGCATGGTAGCAACACAACATGGCAGCAGCACAACATAGTAGTAGCACAAAACATGGTATAAATATTATTGGGCACAGACAACAGCACAAAGGCAAGAAGGTAGAAACAGCAATATGTTGTGTGAAGCAGCCCACAACTGTCAGTTAAAGAGTCTTTGAATGAAGAGATGGATATAAAACTGTCCAGTTTGAGTGTTTTTTGTTGCTCGTTCCAGTCGCTAGCTGCAGCGAACTGAAAAGAGGAGATGTGTGTGCTTTAGGGACCTTTAACATAATGTGACTGGCAGAACAGGTGTTGTTTGTGGAGGATGAGGGCTGCAGTAGGTATTTCAGATAGGGGGAGTGAGGCCTTAGAGGGTTTTATAAATAAGCATCAACCAGTGGGTTTTGCGATTGGTAAACAGATATTACCCGTTTACAGAGGAGTATAGAGTGCAGTGATGTGACCTATAAGGAGCATTGGTGGCAAATCTGATGGCCGAATGGTAAAGAAGATCTCGCCGCTCGAGAGCACCCTTACCTGTTGATCTATATATTACATCTCCGTAATCTAGCATGGTCAACTGAATCAGGCTTAGATTGGCAGCTGGGGTGAAAGAGGAGCAACTATGATAGAGGAAACTAAGTCTAGATTTAACCTGAGCCTACAGCTAAGGGAGGAGGACAGTGTAGCCATACTTCCAAGTACTTGTATGAGGTGACTACCGAGAGCTCTTAACCCTCAGAGGTAGTAATCACACCGGTGGGGAGAAGGGCATTCTTCTTATCAAACCACATGACCTTTGTTTCGGAGGTGTTCAGAACAAGGTTAAGGGCAGAGAAAGCTTGTTGAACACTAAGAAAGCTTTGTTGTAGAGTGTTTAACACAACATCCGATGAGGAGCCAGCTGAGTATAAGACTGTGTCATCTGCCTTCTAAATGGATGAGATACAGTGCTTGCAAAAGTATTCATCCCCGTTTGCATTGCAACCTGTAATTTAAATAGATTTTTATCTGGATTTCATGCAATGGACATACACAAAATAGTCCATATTGGTGAAGTAAAATGAAAAAAAAACTACTTGTTTCAAGAAAATTCAAAAAAATAACAACCGGAAAAGTGGTGCATACATATATATTCACCCCCTTTTCTATGACGCCCCTAAATAAGATCTGGTGCAATCAGTTACCTTCAGAAGTCACATAATTAGTTAAATAAATTCCACCTGTGTACAATCTAAGTGTCACATGATCTGTCACCTGATCCCAGTATATATACACCTGTTTTGAAAGGCCCCAGAGTCTGCAACACCACAAAGCAAGGGGCACCACCAAGCAAGCGGCATCATGAAGACCAAGGAGCTCTCCAAGCAGATCAGGGACAAAGTTGTGGAGAAGTACAAATGAGGGTTGGGTTATAAAAAAATATACAAAACTTTGAACATCCAACAGAGCACCATTAAATCCACTATTAACAAATGGAAAGAATATGTCACCACAATAAACCTGTCAAGAGAGGGCCGCCCACCAAAATACAAGGACCAGGCAAGGAGGGCATTAATTAGAGAGGCAACAAAGACACCAAAGATAACCCTGAAGGAGCTGCAAAGCTCCACAGTGGAGATTGGAGTATCTGCCCATAGGACCACTTTAAGCCATACACTCCACAGAGCTGGGCTTTACAGGAAGAGTGGCCAGAAAAAAGCAATTGCTTAACGAAGAATATAAGCAAACACGTTTAGTGTCAATTTTGCAGGTTTTCCTACTTACAAAGCATGTAGAGGTCTGTAATTTTTTATCATAGGTACACTTGAACTGTGAGAGATGGAATCTAAAACAAAAATCCAGAAAATCACATTGCATGATTTTTAAGTAATTAATTTGCATTTTATTGCATGACATAAGTATTTGATCACCTACCAACCAGTAAGAATTCCGGCTCTCGCAGTTTTTCTTTAAGAAGCCCTCCTGTTCTCCACTCATTACCTGTATTAATTGCAGCTGTTTGAACTCGTTACCTGTATAAAAGACACCTGTCCACACACTCAATCAAACAGACTCCAACCTCTCCACAATGTCCAAGACCAGAGAGCTGTGTAAGGACATCAGAGATAAAATTGTAGACCTGCACAAGGCTGGGATGGGCTCCAGGACAATAGGCAAGCAGCTTGGTGAGAAGGCAACAACTGTTGGCGCAATTATTAGAAAATGGAAGAAGTTCAAGATGACGGTCAATCATCCTCGGTCTGGGGCTCCATGCAAGATCTCACCTTGTGGGGCATCAATGATCATGAGGAAGGTGAGGGATTAGCCCAGAACTACACGGAAGGACCTGGTCAATGACATGAAGAGAGCTGGGACCACAGTCTCAAAGAAAACCATTAGTACACACTATGCCGTCAAGGATTAAAATCCTGCAGCGCACGCAAGGTCCCCCTGCTCAAGCCAGCGCATGTCCAGGCCTGTCTGAAGTTTGCCAATGACCATCTGGATGATCCAGAGGAGGAATGGGAGAAGGTCATGTGGTCTGATGAGACAAAAATAGAGCTTTTTGGTCTAAACTCCACTCGCCGTGTTTGGAGGAAGAAGAAGGATGAGTACAACCTCAAGAACACCATCCCAACCGTGAAGCATGGAGGTGGAAACATCATTCTTTGGGGATGCTTTTCTGCAAAGGGGACAGGACGACTGCACCGTATTGAGGGGAGGATGGATGGGGCCATGTATCTTGGCCAACAACCTCCTTCCCTCAGTAAGAGCATTGAAGATGGGTCTTGGCTGGGTCTTCCAGCATGACAACGACCCAAAACACACAGCCAGGGCAACTAAGGAGTGGCTCCGTAAGAAGCATCTCAAGGTCCTGGAGAGGCCTAGCCAGTTTCCAGACTTGAACCCAATAGAAAATCTTTGGAGGAAGCTGAAAGTCCGTTTTGCCCAGCGACAGCCCTGAAACCTGAAGGATCTGGAGAAGGTCTGTATGGAGGAGTGGGCCAAAATCCCTGCTGCAGTGTGTGCAATCCTGGTCAAGAACTACAGGAAACGTATGATCTATGTAATTGCAAACAAAGGTTTCTGTACTAAATATTAAGGTCTGGTTTTCTGATGTATCAAATACTTATGTCATGCAATAAAATGCAAATTAATTACTTAATCATACAATGTGATTTTCTGGATTTTTGTTTTAGATTCCATCTCTCACAGATGAAGTGTACCTATGATTAAAATTACAGACCTCAACATGCTTTGTAAGTAGGAAAACCTCCTAAATCGGCAGTGTATCAAATACTTGTTCTCCCCACTGTATATGGAAGTAGGTACTCCGGTCAGATGAGAGTAAAATTGAGCTTTTTGGCCAATAAGGAAAATTCTATGTGTGGCGCAAACCCAACACCTCTCATCACCCCATGAATACCATCCCCACAGTAAGCATGGTGGTGGCAGCATCATGCTGTGGGGATGTTTTTCATCGGCAAGGACTTTGAAACTGGTTAGAATTGAAGGAATGATGGATGGAGGGAAACCTGTTTCAGTCTTCCAGAGATTTGAGACTGGGGCTGATGTTCATCTTCCAGGACGACAATGACTCTAAGCAAACTGCTAAATCAGTACTTTAAGGGGAAACATATCGATGTCTTGGAATGGCCTAGTCAAAGCCCAGACATCAATCCAATTGAGAATTTGTGGTATGACTTAAAGATTGTTGTTCACCAGCAGAACCCATCCGACTTGAAGGAGCTGGAGCAGTTTTGCCTTGAAGAATGGGCAAAAATCCCAGTGGATAGATGTGCCAAGCTTATAGAGACATACTCCAAGAGACTTGCAGCTGTAATTGCTGCAAAAGTTGGCTCTACAAAGTATTGACTTTGGGTGGGTGATTAGTTATGCACGCTCAAGTTTTCAGATTTTTTTTCTTCTTTTTTGTTTGTTTTGTAAGAAAAAATATTTTGCATCTTCAAAGTGGTAGGCATGTTGTGTAAATCAAATGATACAAAGCCCCGAAAAAATCTATTTTAATTCCAGGTTGTAAGGCAAACAAAATAGGAAAAATGCCAAGGGGGTGAATACTTTAGCAAGCCATTGTAGCTTCCTACTTCCTATTCAGTTTTCCCATACAGGATTTTAGAAACACTAATGGCACAGAGGTCTAAGGGTCACTACAAACCCGGGTTCAATCCCAGGCTGCGACGGGGAGACCCACGAGGAAAGTCACAATTGGCCCAGAGTTGCCCGGGTAAGGGGAGGGTTTGGCTGGCCGGGATGTCCTTGTCCCATCGTGCTTTAGTGACTCCTTGTGCTGGGTCGGGCGCATAACGTCTGACTTCGGTTGCTAGCTGTACGGTGTTTCATCTGACACATTGGTGATTCTGGCGAACTTCACCTTTTTTTTTCTTATTTCACCTTTATTTAACCCGGCAAGTTGAGAACAAGTTCTCATTTACAATTGCGACCTGGCCAAGATAAAGAAAAGCAGTTCGACACATACAACAACACAGAGTTACACATGGAGTAAAACAAACATACAGTCACCTCTCCTGAGTCCGTACAGGAGTTTCAGCGATGGGACATGATTGTAACTACCAATTGGGGAGAAAAAGGGTTGTAAAGTACAAACAAAATGAATACAGGGCTGGTTTTTCTGCAGCCTTACCCTGGCGTGACATTTTGATAGCCGTGTACATCTCTCTACGACAAAGTGGCTTTTATCAATATATTTGCCTGTATTTACCCCACAAAAATTAAATGCTAGTTAGCTGCTAATGTGGCTATCATAAAGAACTACAAATGCCATGATGATTTTGACAAGACTTTAAGAATCTCTGGATTAACTATCTAATGTTAGGTAAATTTAGTTATGAATAAATTGGCTAAATTTGGCTAAATTGACAATTCTTTAGCTGATGTGAGTAAGACCTATAAAACAGGTCAACATTCACAAGGCTGCAGGGCCAGATGGATAACGAGGACGTGTACTCTGAGCATGTGCTGACCAACTGGCAAGTGTCTTCACTGACATTTTCAAACTATCCCTGACTGAGTCTGTCATACCAACTTGTTTCAAGCAGACCACCATAGTCCCTGTGCCCAAGAACACTAAGGTAACCTGCCTAAATGACTACTGACCCGTAGCACTCACGTCTGTAGCCATGCTTTGAAAGGCTGGTCATGGCTCACATCAACACCATTATCCCAGAAACCCTGACCCACTCCAATTTGCATAACGCCCCAACAGATCCACAGATGATGCCATCTCTATTGCACTCCATAACAGGTCAACATTCACAAGGCTGCAGGGCCAGATAGATAACGAGGACGTGTACTCTGAGCATGTGCTGACCAACTGGCAAGTGTCTTCACTGACATTTTCAAACTATCCCTGACTGAGTCTGTTATACCAACATGTTTCAAGCAGACCACCATAGTCCCTGTGCCCAAGAACACTATGGTAATCTGCCTAAATGACTACTGACACACCATTATCCCAGAAACCCTAGACCCACTCCAATTTGCATAACGCCCCAACAGATCCACAGATGATGCCATCTCTATTGCACTCCATACTGCCCTTTCCCACCTGGACAAGAGGAACACCGATGTGAGAATGCTATTCATTAACGACAGCTCAGCATTCAACACCATAGTGAAATCAAACCACATCACTCAGCTAAGGACCCTGGGACTAAACACCTCCCTCTGCAACTGGATCCTGGACTTCCTGACAGGCCGCCCCCCCAGGTAGTAAAGGTAGGTAACAACACATCCACCACGCTGATCCTCAACACGGAGGCCCCTCAGGGGTCGTGCTCAGTCCCCTCCTGTACTCCCTGTTCACTCATGACTGTATGGCCAGGCATGACTCCAACGCCATCATTAAGTTTGCTGACAACAGAACAGTGGTAGGCGTGATCACCAACAATAATGAGATAGCCTATAGGGAGGAGGTCAGAGACCTGGCTGTGTGGCGCCAGGATAACAACCTCTCCCTCAACGTGATCAAGACAAAGGAGATGATTGTGGACTACAGGAAAAGGAGGACCGAGAACTCCCCCATTCTCATTGACGGGGCTGTAGTGGAGCAGGTTGAGAGCTTCAAGTTCCTTGGTGTCCACATCACCAACAAATTATCATGGTCCAAACACACCAAGACAGTCGTGAAGAGGGCATAACAAAGCCTATTCCCCTTCAGGAGACCGAAAAGATTTGGCATGGGTCCTCAGATCCACAAAAGTTCTACAGTTGCACCATCGCCAGCATCCTAACTGGTTGCATCACTGCCTAGTATAGAAACTGCTCAGCCTCCGACAGCATGGCACTACAGAGGGTAGTGTGTACGGCCCAGCACATCACTGGGGCCAAGCTTCCTGCCATCCAGGACCTCTATACCAGGTGGCGTCAGAAGGCCCTAAAAATTGTCAAAGATTTAAGCCACTCTTGTCATAGACTGTTCTCTCTGCTACCGCACTGCAAGTGGTACTGGAGCGCCAAGTCTAGGTCCAAAAGGCTTCTCAACAGCTTCTACCCCGAGCCATAAGACACCTGAACAGAATAAAAGATAATAGGGTTTTAAAATATACTGTTCTGTAGATTGTAATGCAGCCGATCTTTCCAAACCCAACTATTTCTATTTGGAAAATGTTAAATAACATATAAGGGGAGGGGGGGGGGGTATACAGTTAATAGACTAGGCCGTCAATGAAACAATGTTTATATAATATTTTGCCTCAAAGGGTAGGTCACAGTGTAATTTGACTGACAAATTTAAATACCAATCTCAGCTCAAATTTGTAGTAGACTTTGGCCAATGACTGTACAGAGTGGAGAGAATGTCACTCCCATGGAGCTGGACATCGAGCGGAGCTCTTCTGTGCTTTGGCCCATCAATGGAGGAAAGAACGTCATCTGTTTCATACATTTAGTTAGCTGCCAAATCAGTTCAGTTCTTCCATAAACTAGTATTTTTATCCCACAACACATTGTTTTCATAGCGCTGTCTCTTTTGTGTACCAAATATGCATAAAAAAGACAACAGTCAGTGCCAAGAAATGTTGAAAAGGGAATTCGTGTAAAGGCAAGTGCTAGCCTTGCTATCTTGGTTACCTAGATAGCTACAATTCTGATCAGCTAGCAAGTTCAAGAAACCGAATTAAAACCCAAAATTAATATCCAAGTAAAGAAATATTCAATTGCATCCAGACGAGGGGCTATCTGAAGCAAACTCAATTTCTGCTAAAACGTAAGTAGAGAACTATTTCACTTTTAGGTGGATTGGATTTAGCCAACTTGCTAGCTAGCATGTTAGGTAACTAGCTAAGTTAACCAGCTAGCTAACGTTAGCTAGCTAGTAACGTTCACTAGTCAAATTGAAGTCACACTCAATCATGACTATCAGGCTAAGTATGTGCTAGTAATGTGTGTAGTTATGGCTACCATAGTTAATTTAATTTATGTAGAGAAAACAATACATGGCCATTGATTGAAGTCGACCGTTGCTTGTAGGTAACATACCGGTATTTGGCTAGCTGTTGTTGTTGACAACATAGAAAATGTCCCAACAGTACATTAGTTAGATAGATAACTAGGCCATTGCCACAGGACCCACACTGGTCCATTGTTTACTTGTTGTTGGCTACACAAAGCTAGCCAGCTAAAAATACACGCTAATTTGTTCGCCATCCATGTTGGACATAGACAGCCAGCAAGCTAGCTTTAATTGTGGTTACCGTTACACTAATTTACTCTGTATATAGCTGTATGTAAGTGACAGTAGTTGGTAGTGTGCTATCACTTAACTCAAATAAACAACATTAGCTAACTACAAACATTGGTCGACTGCAATTCTCCCCCCCCGCCGCCGCCGCCGCCGAAACTATTATGAGGGGTTTAAACCCTAAATGTAACATTAAACCTCCGAGATTTAGCCTCTGGCAAGTTGTTTAACATCAGGAACAATCGTGATTTTATTGTTCCTCATTAGCTATCCCAGGATCAACAGTGCCAGGACAGGTGAATATAGCTAGCTAAGCTATGACTACAACCAAATGCAAACGGACATGGTGTGTTCTGTATCCTTGACTAACTTGTTGACCTTTGTAACTTGTGTGAAAGCAGTGGCCTTCAGTGGAACTCCTGTTGCCGGGGATGTATTTATTAGTTGGACACCATTGCTAAACGTTTTACTCCAATCTGTTTGGTTCCAGGTGAATACACCCCATTTATGCAACACAATTGTGAACTGCACTTGTCACACAGGTGTAGTCCCTTCATTCCATCTCAGAGAGAAAGTATTATTTCTAAAAACAAACAGGTGCAACTAAAGACATAGTTCAGGCTTTACTGGTAGTTATATATATTGTACAACTATTAGGCTAAGTGCAAGTACTGGCAGGACCAGAAATGTTTAATTGTAGGCTAACTCTTCTCCACCACGTGAGATCTGAATGGTCACACCTGCTTAGATTATGGATGGGTGCACCATATGGTTCCCCCCTTCAGGTTTCAGTGGAGGTGACAAGGGCTGTTGCCGTGACCGTATTACCGCCACACCGGGCCATCACGAGTCATGAAGGCAGTCAAATTCCACAGCTGTTTTAGTAGTCTACCAAACTTGCTTAACTGGCTGGTACTCAGCTCTCGATTCTCCCTCAAATCACTCTGATACCAATGCAAATTTGAAAATCCAATCAAACACTTCATGAGAGCTCATGTTGCTCAACACTTCTTTAGGCTATGCAATTGCGGGAGAAAACAGAGTGATGGCCGCTAACAAAAAGACGAGGATCCCATCAGCTTTCTATAGGCTAGACCGACTATTTATTTCTCAATTTTCCTAATATTAAGCACATTGCTTATATTTACAACAGGAATATAGCCTTTAAAAAAATATATATGTATTTTTATTTCACCTTTATTTAACCAGGTAGGCTAGTTGAGAACAAGTTCTCATTTGCAACTGCGACCTGGCCAAGATAAAGCATAGCAGTGTGAACAGACAACAGAGTTACACATGGAGTAAACAACAATAAACAAGTCAATAACACAGTAGAAAAAAAGGGGAGTCTATATACATTGTGTGCAAAAGGCATGAGGAGGTAGGCGTATAATTACAATTTTGCAGATTAACACAGGGGTGATAAATGATCAGATGGTCATGTACAGGTAGAGATATTGGTGTGCAAAAGAGTAGAAAAGTAAATAAATAAAAACAGTATGGGGATGAGGTAGGTAAAATTGGGTGGGCTATTTATTTTCGTTCCAGTCACAGGCAGCAGAGAACTGGAACGAAAGGCGGCCAAATGAGGTGTTGGCTTTAGAGATGATCAGTGAGATACACCTGCTGGAGCGCGTGCCACGGGTGGGTGTTGCCATCGTGACCAGTGAACTGAGATAAGGCGGAGCTTTACCTAGCATGGACTTGTAGATGACCTGGAACCAGTGGGTCTGGCGACGAATATGTAGCGAGGGCCAGCCGACGAGAGCGTACAAGTCGCAGTGGTGGGTGGTATAAGGTGCTTTAGTGACAAAACGGATGGCGCTGTGATAAACTGCATCCAGTTTGCTGAGTAGTGTTGGAAGCTATTTTGTAGATGACGTCGCCGAAGTCGAGGATCGGTAGGATAGTCAGTTTTACTAGGGTAAGTTTGGCGGGTGAGTGAAGGAGGCTTTGTTGCGGAATAGAAAGCCGACTCTAGATTTGATTTTCAATTGGATATGTTTGATATGGGGCTACGGGGAAAAACGTACTCCGTTTGTTATTTCAGTGCATAGATGACATGTATTTTTTTCCCGCTGCCCCATTTTGATACAGGTGCATGATAATGGTAAGTTCTAAATAAATTTTAAAAAGTCGCACATATGATTTAGTGTATTCCATCGAAAATAGTCTGATGGGTGACAATTAGCTTATCACTTGTGAATTATATACTATCACTTTGCGACTTGTTTGAATCATTTTTTATTTATTTTTTTCATCTTTATTTAACCAGGCAGGCCAGTTGAGAACAAGTTCTCATTTACAACTGCAACCTGGCCAAGATAAAGCAAAGCAGTGTGACACAAACAACAACACAGAGTTACACATGGAATAAACAAATGTTCAGTCAATAACACAATAGAAAAAATAAATAATCATAGTCGAACACCTCATGTACAGTGCCTTGCGAAAGTATTCGGCCCCCTTGAACTTTGCGACCTTTTGCCACATTTCAGGCTCCAAACATAAAGATATAAAACTGTATTTTTTTGTGAAGAATCAACAACAAGTGGGACACAATCATGAAGTGGAACGACATTTATTGGATATTTCAAACTTTTTTAACAAATCAAAAACTGAAAAATTGGGCGTGCAAAATTATTCAGCCCCCTTAAGTTAATACTTTGTAGCGCCACCTTTTACATACCCCAAGCGACTTACAGCTGTAATCGCAGCAAAAGGTGGCGATACAAAGTATTAAGTTATCATCATTACTCATCATGCAGCTTCACAATGTATTATACAATCAAAACATATAGCCCAATGTTTGTAGAACTACTAAAGTTACATTAATAACTCTAAGTTAAGCATATAGGAGTACCTATTTCTTTGTTTACCTCTCAGCACAGAATAGCTGCATGTGCGCACTCCCTCATTGTTTGGAGAAAATATGTGATTCAGCTTTGTTCAATTGTATTGTTCTTTCTATAAAATAATGCCACGGAATTATAAGCAAATCTTGCCTGCTAAAGGAACTTGTCACCCACAGCCATTTGGCACATGAGGACCGAACATAAGGACAACTCAGAGTATGCTATTCTTTTCTTCTGAAATAGACTTCATTTTCTTCATATCAGCTTTAGACCTGTCTAAAATAAATAATGGATTTATTGTGATGGTGTAGGCTACATTACATGGATGTATTAGACTTTTTAAAATGGGGTTGTAGGCTATGTGTGAAAGCCAGGAGACGCTAAATGTTTTTATGTTAATTAACGGTCAATTACCGTGAGATTGTCAAGCAAATAACTGTCAATCACCGGCTGATGAAATTTCGTGACCGCAACAGCCCTAGAGGTGACAATGACTTATTGTGTTGTTGGTACTGACCACCAACACCTTGGGGGAGGATCAGCTTTGTGGATGAAATTGAATCATCATTGACATGTTTATATTGACACTTTGGTGCAAAATGCTAACCCTTTCCCACTGTAAACATCACTTCTTTCAGCTCGAGGGGAGGGGAAAGGGACGTTTGTTGGTCAGAAGCTCTCAACATCCTTGCGCTAGATGTAAACGTGACTGCCCTGTGCCATCCTGTCACTGCCAACACAACAACCAAGTAGAATTCTATTTGGTCTGCCAGTGTCAACTGTTAAATGTGTTGATGTAGCCTGAACATTTCCAAGACGTGTGTCAGATGGGAGCTATTACATTGATTATTATTCTGTTGAATCCACTTGCCTTTACATGAGTCAATAAACAGGCCTAGTCTATTGTAATATCCTTTATACAGAGGTCACTGACAAGAAGAGGGAGGAGAAAGGAAAGTAGCCCACATAGTTGCTGACAGTGATTAGTAAGTGGTGCGTTCATAGTCTGGAATGAAGGGTGAGAGCGAAGTCTGATGTTCACGTCAATGTCATCTTTTGAAATGCCATAAACCTGCAGTTCAAGAGGGCCAGAGGCCTCATTCATTCTGCTGCCATGTAAAGTGAACTGAGCACTGCAGGTCTTTCTGTCGTAGCCCCTGAATATGTACACTGCTCAAAAAAATAAAGGGAACACTTAAACAACACAATGTAACTCCAAGTCAATCACACTTCTGTGAAATCAAACTGTCCACTTTGGAAGCAACACTGATTGACAATACATTTCACATGCTGTTGTGCAAATGGAATAGACAACAGGTGGAAATTATAGGCAATTAGCAAGACACCCCCAATAAAGGAGTGGTTCTGCAGGTGGTGACCACAGACCACTTCTCAGTTCCTATGCTTCCTGGCTGATGTTTTGGTCACTTTTGAATGCTGGCGGTGCTTTCACTCTAGTGGTAGCATGAGACGTCTACAACCCACACAAGTGGCTCAGGTAGTGCAGCTCATCCAGAATGGCACATCAATGCGAGCTGTGGCAAGAAGGTTTGTCTGCTCAAATGGTCAGAAACAGACTCCATGAGGGTGGTATGAGGGCCCGACATCCACAGGTGGGGGTTGTGCTTGCAGCCCAACACCGTGCAGGACGTTTGGCATTTGCCAGAGAACACCAAGATTGGCAAATTCGCCACTGGCGCCCTGTGCTCTTCACAGATGAAAGCAGGTTCACACTGAGCACATGTGACAGAGTCTGGAGACGCCGTGGAGAACTTTCTGCTGCCTGCAACATCCTCCAGCATGACCGGTTTGGCGGTGGGTCAGTCATGGTGTGGAGTGGCATTTCTTTGGGGGGCCGCACAGCCCTCCATGTGCTCGCCAGAGGTAGCCTGACTGCCATTAGGTACCGAGATGAGATCCTCAGACCCCTTGTGAGACCATATGATGGTGTGGTTGGCCCTGGGTTCCTCGTAATGCAAGACAATGCTGGACCTCATGTGGCTGGAGTGTGTCAGCAGTTACTGCAAGAGGAAGGCATTGATGCTATGGACTGGCCCGCCCGTTCCCCAGACCAGAATCCAATTGAGCACATCTGGGACATCATGTCTCGCTCCATCCACCAACGCCACGTTGCACCACAGACTGTCTGGGAGTTGGCGGATGCTTTAGTCCAGGTCTGGGAGGAGATCCCTCAGGAGACCATCCACCACCTCATCAGGAGCATGCCCAGGTGATGTAGGGAGGTCATACAGACACGTGGAGGCCACACACACTACTGAGCCTCATTTTGACTTGTTTTAAGGACATTACATCAAAGTTGGATCAGCCTGTAATGTGGTTTTCCACTTTAATTTTGAGTGACTCCAAATCCAGACCTCCATGGGTTGATACATTTGATTTCCATTGATCATTTTTGTGTGATTTTGTTGTCAGCACATTCAACTACGTAAAGAAAAAAGTATTTAATAAGAATATTTCATTTCAGTCAGATCTAGGATGTGTTATTTTAATGTTTATTTTTTTGAGTAGTGTGTATTTTTATGTTGGTGTAGATGGGCCACACTCATGATGACTGAGATTCTCTATGATTAAGTGAAAGTGATTAGGCCTTAATAGCCCTAGGGCTTCAGATGACCTCAGGTGAGGTGGTGATGGAGTCAAAACAAACAGTGATGTCTACTTCCAAGAAAGAGCCTTTCACATTCTTGGAAGGAAGGTAGCTCTCTGTTTGTTTTGATCCTGTCGCCTCAACTGCCATAGAGAATTAGTGGAAAGGGCAAGGGTATGCCTAGTCAGTAGCACAATTGAATGCATTAAACCCAAATGGGTCTTCTGCATTTAACCCAACCCCTCTGAATCCGAGAGATGCAGGGGGCTGCCTTAATCGGCGTCATCGGTGCCAATGGAGCAGTTGTTGTTGGGTTTAACGGCTTTGCACCAGGGCAGAACAGCAGATTTTTCTACCTTGCCGGCTTGGGTATTCAAACACTCTTAACCTCTAGGCTACCTGAGGCCTCAAGGTGTCGTAACATCCTGTTATCCTTGGTCTCAGTAGTCCCTCATGAGGGGTGGAGGTGGGGCTGATAGCCCAAATAGAGAGGATGGAACGTGGGAGATATTATTTTTTGCTGACCTCTACTGATGGAGGAGAGTGTAATTGTTGATGCTCTTGACTCCTGGTCCTGGTTCCTATTGGTTAAGATGAAGTAGCCTAGTAGGTCTAGGCTCTTTTCATTGTATTTCAAAACATGTCATCCTTTTTTGTTGTTGCACAGATCCAAACACAACCCAGCTGCTGATTCAGTCTGTTATTCCCACTTAGCTGTCGTGCTGGTGTTTACGGTGGACGCGCACACATTTGGTCTCATTAATGGGATATGGAAAGCCAACCTGTAGGTCTGACATGTTCATTGAACAGTATGGTTATTACCAGTGGTGTAACGTTTCTCAGTGTAGACTCTCGTTAGTTTTTTATCTTCTGAAAACTGTAGGGATATGGTCCCCAGTCTTACCAACTGGGTGAGTGTGGGTTTATGGGTGTGTGCATAATGCAAAGAAAGTAATCAAATCAAATTCATTTAAAGCCCTTCTAAATCAGCAGATGTCACAAAATGCTTATACAGAAACCCAACCTAAAACCCCGAACAGCAAGCAATGCAGATGTAGGAGCATGGTGACTAGGAAAAACTCCCTAGAAAGGCAGGAGCCTAGGAAGAAACCTAGAGAGGAACCAGGCTCTGAGGGGTGGCCAGTCCTCTTCTGGCAGTGCTAACCTAATCAGTGATGTCTGTGTGTCACTAATTAAGTTATAGCTTGTTGAGAGTAGAGGTCGACCGAATAATTGGAATGGCCGATTCATTAGGGTATTTTTGGGCTCGATTTTAATTTTAATTTTATTTGAATTATTATAATATTTTTTTTTATATACCTTTATTTAACTAGGCAAGTCAGTTAAGAACACATTCTTATTTTCAATGACGACCTAGGAACGGTGGGTTAACTGCCTCGTTCATAGGCAGAACAACAGATTTTCACATTGTCAGCTCGGGGGATCCAATCTTGCAACCTTACAGTTAACTAGTCTAACGCTATAACGACCTACCTCTCTCTCGTTGCACTCCACAAGGAGACTGCCTGTTTACGCGAATGCAGGAAGCCAAGGTAAATTGCTAGCTAGCATTAAACTTATCTTATAAAGAACAATCAATCATAATCACTAGTTAACTACACACGGTTGACGATATTACGAGATATTATCTAGCGTGTCCTGCGTTGCATAATCTGACTGAACATACAAGTATCTAAGTATCTGACTGAGCGGTGGTAAACAGAAGCAGGCGCGTAAACATTCATTCAAACAGCACTTTCGTGTGTTTTACCAGCAGCTCTTCGTTGTGTGTCAAGCATTGCGCTGTTGTGACTTCAAGCCTATCAACTCCCGAGATGAGGCTGGTGTAACCGAAGTGAAATGGTTACATCAGCCTCAATTAAATAATGAAACATGTTCAATTTGGTTTAAATAATGGAAAAACAAAGTGTTGGAGAAGAAAGTAAAAGTGCAATATGTGGCATGTAAAAAAATCTTACGTTTAAGTTCCTTGCTCAGAACATGAAAACATATGAAAGCTGGTGGCTCCTTTTAACATGAGTCTTCAATATTCCCAGGTAAGAAGTTTTAGGTTGTAGTTATTATAGGACTATTTCTCTCTCTACCATTTGTATTTCATATACCTTTGACTATTGGATGTTCTTATAGGCACTTTAGTATTGCCAGCCTAATCTCGGGAGTTGATAGGCTTGAAGTCATAAACAGCGCAATGCTTGAAGCACAGCGAAGAGCTGCTGGCAGATGCAGGAAAGTGCTGTTTGAATGAATGCTTACGAGCCTGCTGCTGCCTACCACCGCTCAGTCAGACTGCTCTATCAAATATCAAATCATAGACTTAATTATAATATAATAACACAGAAATATGAGCCTTAGGTCATTAATATGGTCAAATCCGGAAACTATCATTTCGAAAACAAAATGTTTATTCTTTCAGTGAAATACCGAATTGTTCCATATTTTATCTAATGGGTGGCATCCTTAAGTCTAAATATTGCTGTTACATTGCACAACCTTCAATGATATGTCATAATTATGTACAATTCTGGCAAGTTTGATTTTGTTGGGAAGAAATGGTCTTCACATAGTTTGCAACGAGCCAGGCAGCCCAAACTGTTGCATATACCCTGACTCTGCTTGCACAGAACGCAATTGTCCTAGTTAAAATAAATTCATTTTGGCAGGCAATATTAACTAAATATGCAGGTTTAAAAATATATACTTGTGTATTGATTTTTAGAAAGACATCGATGTTTATGTTTAGGTTCACATTGGTGCAACGACAGTGATTTTTTTCGCGAATGCGCTTGTTAAATCATCACCCATTTGGCGAAGTAGGCTGTGATTCGATGATAAATTAACAGGCACTGCATCGATTATATGCAACGCAGGACAAGCTAGATAACTACACATGGTTGATGATATTTCACTAGTGATTAAGATTGATTGTTTTTTTACATGACAAGTTTAATGCCTGCTAGCTACTTACCTTGGCTCCTTGCTGCATTCGCATAACAGGTAGTCAGCCTACCACGCAGTCTCCTCGTGGAGTGCAATGTAATCGGCCATAATCGGTGTCCAAAAATGCAAATGACCGATTGTTATGAAAACTTGATATCGACCCTAATTAATCGGCCATTCCGATTAATCGGCCGACCTCTCGTAGCAATATAAGGATATACCATCTATAGAAGAGACAGAAATGCTTATGGGGGAGGTGTTACTGTATATATTCAGAGCCAAATCTCTGTAATACTTAGAGAATATCTTATGTCAAGTGTTATTGATGTGTTGTGGTTGCAGGTTCACTTGGCACATCTAAAGCTTTTTCTTTTGGGGTGTTGCTATAGGCCACCAAGTGCTAACAGTCAGTATCTAAATAAGGTGTGAAAGGTATGATAGTGTATGTGATGTAAACAGAGAGGTCTACATTCTTGGTGACCTGAATATTGACTGGTTTTCATCGAGCTGTCCACTCAAGAGGAAGCTTTTTACTGTAACCAGTGCCTGTAATCTGGTTCAGGTTATTAATCAACCTACCAGGGTGTTTACAAACACTACAGGAACAAGATCATCCACATGTATTTTTGTGTTTTTTTATTATATATATTTTTCTACCCCCTATTTCTCCCCAATTTGTCTTTCTTATCCAATTGGTAGTTATTCTTGCCCTATCGTTGCAAATCCCGTACGGACTTGGGAGAGACTAAGGTCGAGAGCGGATTGTCCTACGAAACCCAGCCAAGCCGCACTACTCCCTTAACACAATGCCCGCTTAACCCGGATGTATCAGCATGCTTTGCACCCACACCTGCCTCAGGAGTTGCTAGTACGCGATGGAACAAGAACATCCCTGCTGGCAAGACCCTCCCCTAACCCGGACGATGCTGGGCTAATTGTGCGCCGCCCCATGGGTCTCCCGGTTGCGGCCGACTGCGACAGAGCCTGGACTCAAACCAGGATCTCTAGTGGCACAATTAGCATTGCGATGCAGTGTCGATCACATTTTTACTAATACTGTAGAACTTTGCTCTGAAGCTGTATCCGTACCCATTGAATGCCGTGATCCAAAATAGTGGCTATATCCAGGAAAGCCAAAGTTCCAACAGCTGGGCCTAAAATAGTGTATAAGAGATCATACAAAAGATTTTGCTGTGACTCTTATGTGGATGATGTTAAAAATATTTGTTGGTCTGATGTGATTAATGAGGAGCATTGCGGCACTTGATCAATTTATGAAATTACTTCAAATGATTGATAAACATACACCTGTTAAGAAAGTGACTGTTTGAACTGTTAAGGCTCCATTGATTGATGAGGAATTGAACAACTGTGTGGATGAAAGAGATGGGGAAAAAGGAGTGGCTAATAAGTCTGGCTGCACATCAGACTAGCTGATTTACTGCAAATTGAGAAATTGTGACTAAATTCAACAAAAATAAGAAACTGTTTCATGAAGCCAAGATCAATGATATAAAGAATGATGGAAAATAACTTTGGAGTACTTTAAATGAAATTATGGGCAGAAAGACAAATTCAACTCCGTCTTTCATCAAATCAGATGGCTTATTCATCACAACCATTTGATGTTGCTAAATTACTTGGCGTTACCTTAGATTGTAAACTGTCATGGTCAAAACATATAGATTCAATGGTTTTAAAGATGATGAGAGGTCTGTCCGTAATTAAGAGATACTCTGCTTTTTTGACACCACACTAAAAAGCAAGTTCTGCAGGCTCTAGTTTAGTCTAATCTTGATTATTGTCCAGTTGTGTGATCCAGTGATGCAAGGAAAGACCTAGTTAAGCTGCAGCTGGCCCAGAACAGAGTGGCATGTCTTACTCTTCATTGTAATCAGCGTGCTGATATAAATACTATGCATGCCAGTCTTTCTTGGCTAACTGCATCACTTATTTTTATAAGAAAGTTGTTTGCATAGTCAACTTACATACAGCTTTGACACACACACTTACCCCACCAGACATGACACCAGGGGTCTTTTCACAGTCCCCAAATCCAGAACAAATTCAAGAAAGCGTACAGTATTATATAGAGCCCTTATTGCATGGAACTCTGATCCATCTACTATTGCTCAAATAATCAGTAAACCCGGTTTCAAAAAACAAATAAATCAACAACTCACGGCCTCTCCCCTATTTGACCTAGATAGTGTGTGTATGCATTGATATGTAGGCTATGTGTGCCTTTTTAAAAACAAATGTATGTAGTTTTGTTGTCTATTTAATGTTCTGTATTATGTCATGTTTCATGGTTTGTGTGGACCTGATGCTTTTGCAACAGCTAATGCTTATCCTTATAAAATACCATGTCCATGACACTGTCACACAGACAGTCCTTTGGAGTTGAGTTTATTCAGGCAGTCTGCAAATCCATTTGTGGTCGTGACAAAAATATAATGTTTGTTTATTGTATGGTTCTCAAGAAAATATGAATTGCTTCCTTCGGGTCACGATGCAACAATGTTTGTCAAACAGTTACTAGTTGACGTGATCGTTGATGAGGTCACCAACGGAAATGGTGTCAACTGTGAGCAACTCCGCTCTGGCTGGCTCTCTATCCTCCTCCAAATCTGATAGACCCTGTCTTCTCTGCCCATACGTGTCGGCACACAGAGTGTTGACTGGAGGGCTCAGAATAACTCTCAGATAAGTGTCAAGTGCTGGGTTACTTATAATGTTGAACAGGTTGTCTGTGTAAATAGTGTTGTGTATCTGTGGGGAAAGAGATGAACGGGTCGAGAGGTCAGATAAGTGAACTCAAAATCAATATAAAGTGAAGCCCTAACTTAACACATTTAAAAAAATATATATATTTTTTTTATTTCACCTTTATTTACCAGGTAGGCTAGTTGAGAACAAGTTCTCGTTTACAACTGCGACCTGGCCAAGATAAAGCAAAGCAGTGCGACACAAACAAAAACAGAGTTACACATGGAATAAACAAACATTCAGTCAATAATACAATAGAGAAAGTCTATATACAGTTTGTGCAAATGAGGTAGGATAAGGAGGGTGAGGCAATAAATGGGCCATAGTGGCAAAATTATTACAGTATGGCAAATTACACTGGGATGATAGATGTGCAGAAGATGAGTGTGCAAGTAGCTGTACTGGGGTGCAAAATAAATAACAATATGGTGATGAGGTAGTTGGATGGGCTATTTACAGATCGGCTATGTATAGGTGCAGCTTGTTCATTTGCTTTGAGGGTTGTGCACCATCTATGAGTGTGTGCTGGTGTATGTGCAATGTTGGGTGTTTTAGTGTGGAGAGCCCGGGGAGTCACTCTGATATTCACACCATATCACAATGAAGCCCCTGAGGACCCAGGTTCTCCCAAAGAGGATAATTATTTATCCTAGTACAAGTGTTGATTTAACTTTTTGCCCTCTGAAAAACATTCCATCTAGCCTAATATTCAAGCCAGTTGAAGCGGTTCCAGCTTTCTGCATGGGAGAGACCTGCCTCTGGCCCGGTCATTCCTGGGAACACTTTTTACTGGACCATTGGGAGCAGTTCACTTATTACTGTGTAAGAATGTGAAGTTTTCATGGGCTTGACTGTAGATTTGTTTGTGCGTGTTTGTATAGGCCTATATTTGGATGATGAAATTAGGATCTGGTCTTCATCTAAGGCCAGACTGTGATTTCATGATTAGGCTAGTTAGTGCCCTGCAGGGGTGTTTGTTCTGAAGGAGTGACTGAGGATTTAGAAATAGCTTTCTTCATCTTACCATGAAGATGTCTACTTTGTTGGGGGGAAAAAAGGGCTGTGATTCACCTCAAATAAGCTGACTGCCGTTCAACGTTCAACATCATAGTGCCTTCCAAGTTCATCACTAAGCTAAGGACCCTGGGACTGAACACCTCCCTCTGCAACTGGATCCTGGACTTCCTGGCGGGCCGCCCCAGGCTGTGAGGGTAGGCAACAACACATCCGCCACACTGACCATCAACAAGAAGGCCCCTCAGGGGTGCGTGCTTAGTCCTCCTGCACTACCTGTTCACCCACGACTGCGTGGCCACACAAGACTCCCAACACCATCATTAACTTTGCCGACAACACAACGGTGGCCGGCCTGATCACAGACAACTATGAGACAGCCTATAGGGAGGAGGTCAGAGACCTGGCAGTGTGGTGCCAGCACAACAACCTCTCCCTCAACGTCAGCAAGACAAAGGAGCTGATCTTAGACCACAGGAAACAGAGGCCCGAGTACACCCCCATTCACATCAACGGGACCGTACTGGAGTGGGTCTAGAGCTTCAAGGTCCTCGGTGTCCACATCACTAAGGATTTATCATGCTCCACACACCAACACACTTTTGTGAAGAGGACACGACAATGCCTCTTCCCCTTCAGGAGGCTGACAATATTTGGCATGGGCCCTCAGATCCTCAAAGTTCTACAGCTGCACCATTGAGAATATCTTTACTGATTGTATCACCTCTTGTATCAACTGCTTGGCATCCGAACTCAAGGCGCTACTGATGGTAGTGCATACGGCCCAGTACATCACTGGGGCTGATCTACCTGCCATCCAGGACCTTTTATACCAGGAAGGCCTTAAAAAAAAATTCTGATTCCACCCATCCTAGTCATAAACTGTTCTACCGCACGGCAAGCGGTACCGATGCACCAAGTCTGGAACCAACAGGACCCTGAACAGCTTCTACCCCAAGCCAAAACTGATAAATAGTTAGTTAACCGGACTATCTGCATTGACCCTTTTCAACACTACATTAGACTTATCACATATCCTGCTGCTATTGTTTTATCTGTCACCCTAATTCCTAGTTATGTGTACATATCTACCTCAATTGTTTTTTTTTGTTGTTTTTTTTTACCTTTATTTTACTAGGCAAGTCAGTTAAGAACAAATTCTTATTTTCAATGACAGCCAAGGAACAGTGGGTTAACTGCCTGTTCAAGGGCAGAACAACATTTTTTTTTTTGTACCTTGTCAGCTCGAGGATTTGAACTTGCAACCTTTCGGTTACTAGTCCAATGCTCTAACCACTAGGCTACCCTGCCGCCCCTTAGCACGTAACCCTGCACAAATTTACTCTCAAATTGACTGGTACCCTGTGTATACGGTGCGTTCGGAAAGTATTCAGACCCCTTCCCTATTTCCATATTTTGTTACGTTACAGCCTTATTCTAAAATGGATTAAATAAAAATGTTCCCTCATTAATCTACACACAAAACCCCATAAATGTACAAAAAAACTGAAAGGTTTGTAAATGTATTACAAATAATGTGTTCTTGCAGTCATCTTTGCAGAACGGCCAGTACTAGGGAGAGTAGCAACAGTGTTGAAATTTCTTCATTTATAGACATTTGTAGATTTGTCTTACTGATAAATACCAAGGCTTTTAGAGATACTTTTGTAAACCTTTCCAGCTTTATGCAAGTCAACCATTCTTAATCTTAGGTCTTCTGAGATCTCGTTTGTTCGAGGCATGGTTCACATCAGGCAATGCTTCTTGTGAATAGCAAACTCAAATTTAGTTTTTTTTTTTTTTTTTGCTTTGTTTTTTTTTGTAGGGCAAGGCAGCTCTAACCAACATCTCTAATCTCATCTCATTGATTAGACTCCAGGTTAGCGGACTCCTGACTCCAATTAGCTTTTGGAGAAGTCATTAGCCTAGAGGTTCACATACTTTTCCCAACCTACACTGTCAATGTTTAAAGGATGTATTTAAATGATGTATTCAATATAGACAAGAAAAATACAATTTGTGTTATTAGTTTAAGCACTATGTTTGTCTATTGTTGTGACTTAGATGAAGATCAGATCAAATTTTATGACCAATTTATGCAGAAATCCAGGTAATTCCAAAGGGTTCACATACTTTTTCTTGCCACCTGTAGATATAGGTGACAAACTAAAGGTTACGTTTGTCTAGGCTTTACTTCTCCTTAGTTTCTCTGCTGATCTCCGTGGTCTTCTATGGTGGTTCTGAATACGTCATGGGGCCTGTCCTAAATCACATTTTTTGTTAGGCTAGTCTCCCATTGACCTCAATGCATGACTAAGTGAAATTTCATTTAAGTCAAAGTTATGATTTCCCCCTATGAGAGCTAGAGAAGAGCAGTGCCATGCACCCCTCCCTTTGGGCCGGCCACTGTTCAGAGGCTAATTTGGCACTGCATGGATCCAATGAGTAGATTACCAAATCTAGTTACCTTGTTAAAAGACACTCTGAAGTCCCCCTGGCCAGATATTTTTGCTTCTCCCAGTTAGAGTGAGGAAGTGGACATTTTAAAGCTGGTCCATCTTATAGGTTCCTGGAGAACCAGGGAAGAGGTCTGCTGTCAAGGTCACAAGGGTGTGTGTCTGTCTTTGTGTTGGCTGTGTGTGTGTCTGTGTTGGCTGGGTGCAGGAAAACAACACAGATGTGATGGTACTGAAAGGAAATAGTAGGGGATTGAGCTGTCCCACAAGCTGTGAATTTAGAATGTCTCTCAGTAGTCCAGTGAGAATCCATACTACTGACAGAGAGGGGATAAACAATTCCAGGTCTACGTTCTGTTCTATGTCTGGTCTAGTCTACCCCAGTCCACAGGCCGTGAGATGGGCCTGTACCAAGGACATGGACTGGAACTCTACCTCTTTGAGAGGGACCAGAAAGTCATGGACAATGGACCGCAGCTCAAACACAAAGTCCGGGATATCAACTTCAAATCAATTTTGTTGAAATTCTATACAGAGCAATTAAATGTGATTTAATTATACCTCTATTTGAGGGACATGGACAATATCTACTTTGAAGACTACAATAAGCCACTGAGTATCGTGAAAATAGCAGTGTAGCATGACACAACTTGGGGGCATTGTTAATTATGAGGCACTTCTCTGTATCTTGGCACCCTTCGAGTGGCTGCCTGCCCCTGGGGGGTGGGTGTGGTCTGGGGCTGCATGGCGGTCACTTGTGGCCTTGTCCTGTTATGGGATACCCTCACCATCTTATCACATGGTGTTCATGGGACAGCTGGTCTGGATGATGCCATGCAGGCTTTTAAGGAGGGGATCTCTGAGTAGCTTGGAAACGCCTCTATGTTTATCTTTTATTTAGAATTGTTTCCCCCTGGCATGGCCCATTTTTAATATGGTATAGAACTGGACTGAAGTCACCAGTGAGATGCTGTCTGGCTGCTAGCTAACGCTTAAATCTGCATGACCCTGGTGGGGATGTGATGAGCATATGAATGGGCTCGGATTAGAGTGTGGTAATGGGAATGAAAGGGCCAAATCAACGTTTATTTGTTACATATGCAGAATACAGCAGGTGTAAACCGTACATGATTGACTGACTGATGCCTAGGAGATTAAATCAACTCTTCAGTGGCAGCTCTCATGTAGGAATTGCCCTAAGGAAAAGAGGTATATCTGAATCTAAAAACCCATCTTTGGTAATAAATCCCACCAAGCAGGCTATTCCTTATATTCCTGGGGACATTTAATTGAATGTGCTGTGATTAATTAAATTAAATTAAACTGTGCTGTGATTAAATTAATTGATATCCAGGTGACTCACTGAGAGCTGTGTAATATGTTTGGGGGAGGTGGGACATGAATCCAAGCTGAGAGGTGTTATTACCTTACACTTGTTGTTGTTGAAATACACTGGCTTACACTTAAACACGAGGATTCAGGGGGAGATAGGGTGACGACTGAAGTGTGTGTGTGTGTGTGTTGTTTATTTCCACAACACTCCTGTCATTTCAGCAAAGGAACAGTGCATGGTCAGGGGTTTGCTATGCAGCACTGCTGGAGCTCTCTGTCGAAACCACTTGGCTGCCACTCCAAGCCCTGTAACCATAGAGATGGAACACATGACATCAGCCCCAGAGCTGAAGCAGTTGTGTGGTTACATCACTGCAGTGCCACTGACTTCAAGGGCTTTCTGTAGTATTGTGTGGGAGAGCGAGAGAAAGGAAACTTGTAGTATGGGAACAGCTTTCAATTCATACACCATTTTATATCATATGTTTAGCAAGATAGGAATAACTTAATCAGGACAGTATGATCTGTTTCTTGAGATAGGTAAACAAGAACAGGCTACTATCTGATATGAGCTTACATGTTTCAAGGATGCCTTGCAGCAGAGCTCAATGCTGACCTTTTTTGTTTTGAAAAATGTAGGCGCGCACAGAAATTTAGGAGCACAATGCAAAATATTAAAAGTAATAAAGCTTGAATTCTTTAAAAATGTTGGCGCACTGGTGCTCCTAAATAAAAATTCCAGGTCGCACAGCAAAATATTTAGGTGCATATGTGAGTTAAATGGCCGCACTGTAGAGTCCTGTTTGCAGCCATTTACAGTACTGTACAGCCTGTTTGCATTAGTCTTGTAACTGTATCCAGTCTACCTGCTGTGCAAGCAAAGGCTGATTGGAGAGTAATAGTAATCTATATTAGAGTATTATATCAGTGACCCTTATTCACCGCTCTGATTCAACAGGGCTTAAGGCTTTGTTGTCATTGCCGTAACAACCAGGAAAAAAAAGAACAAGCTATAAATGGACAAACATGAGAGGATGAAAGTCAGAGTGGGTGTTTGCTGTGGAACAAAGCCCTGTGCTGCTGAACCCAGACATCAGAGGTTTGTAAAGCCCAACCGTTTTGTCCCTGCGATGCCCGTCGTCAAAGAAACACACTTCAAACGGACAACACCGTCGCTCACTTCCTCCCCTTGACATTGCCTGATTAAGCGGTGTGTGTTTGGTGTTTGTCACACCACACACACACACACACCTTCTCATACTCGCACACACACACATCCATAAGCAATGAGCAGAGCTGGGTTATCAAATCCAATTTTTTCGTCACATGCTTCGTAAAGAACAGGTGTAGCCTAACAGTGAAATGCTTTCTTACGAGCCCTTTCCAAGAACGCAGAGCATTTTTAAAATAAAATAAAAGTAATAACACATAATAATACACAATGAGTAATAAAAACTTAGCTATATACACGGGATACCATTACCAAGTCTGCAAAGGTACGAGGTAATTCGGAAGTTTACATACACCTTAGCCAAATGCATTAAAACTCTTTTTCACAATTCCTGACATTTAATCATAGTAAAAATGACCTGTCTTAGGTCAGTTAAGATCACCACTTTTATTTTAAGAAGGTGAAATGTCAGAATAATATTAGAGAGTGATTTATTTCAGCTATTATTTCTTTCATCACATTCCCAGTGGGTCAGAAGTTTACATACACTCAATTAGTAGTTGGTAGCATTGCCTTTAAATTGTTTAACTTGGATCAAACGTTTCAGGTAGCCTTCAACAAGCTTCCCACAATAAGTTGGGTGAATTTTGGCCAATTCCTCCTGACAGAGCTGGTGGAACTGAGTCAGGTTTGTAGGCCTCCTTGCTCGCACACGTTTTTTCAGTTCTGCCAATAAATGTTCTATAGGATTGAGGTCAGGGCTTTGTGATGGCCACTCCAATACCTTGACTTTGTTGTCCTTGAGCCATTTTGCCACAACTTTGGAAGTATGCTTGGGATCATTGTCCATTTGGAAGACCCATTTGCGACCAAGCTTTAACTTCCTGACTGAGATGTTGCTTCCTCCCTCATGATGCCATCTATTTGGTGAAGTGCACCAGTCCCTCCTGCAGCAAAGCACCCCCACAACATGACGCTGCCACCCTCGGGCTTCACGGTTGGGATGGTGTTCTTTGGCTTGCAAGCCCCCCCCTTTTCCTCCAAACATAACAATGGTCATTATGGCCAAACAGTTCTATTTTTGTTTCATCAGACCAGAGGACATTTCTCTAAAAAGTACGATCTTCGTCCCCATGTGTAGTTGCAAACCATAGTCTGGCTTTTTTATTGCAGTTTTGGAGCAGTGGCTTCTTCCTTGCTGAGCGGCCTTTCAGGTTATGTTTATATAGGACTAGTTTTACTGTGGATATAGATACTTGTGTACCTGTTTCCTCCAGCATCTTCACAAGGTCCTTTGCTGTTGTTCCGGGATTGATTTGCACTTTTCGCACCAAAATACGTTCACCTCTAGGAGATAGAACTTGTCTCCTTCCTGAGCGGTATGACGGCTGCATGGTCCCATGGTGTTTACACTTGCGTACTATTGTTTGTACAGATGAACGGGGCACCTTCAGGCGTTTGGAAATTTATCCCAAGGATGAGCCAGACTTGTAGAGGTCTACAATTTTCTTCTGAGGTCTTGGCTGATTTATTTTGGTTTTCCCATGATGCCAAGCAAGGAGGCACTGAGTTTGAAGGTAGGCCTTGAAATACATCCACAGGTACACCTTCAATTGACTCAAATAATGTCAACTTAATGTATATAAACTTCTGACCCACTGGAATTGTGATACAGTAGGTTATAAGTGAAATAATCTGTCTAAACAATTGTTGGAAAAATTACTTGTCATGCACAAAGTAGATGTCCTAACCGACTTGCCAAAACTATACTTTGTTAACAAGAAACTTGTCCGCGCATGCTCTTAGTACGAGTCCTGGTAATCCATCTGGCTCTTGCTTAACTCTTGAAACTCCCCATCCCGGATCCGGGATCGTGACTAAAGCCTCAGGCACATTAGCATAACGCAACGTTAACGATTTCTGAAAATCGCAAATAAAATGAAAATAATGTGCCTACTCTCAAGCTTAGCCTTTTCTTAACAACACTGTCATCTCAGATTTTCAAAATATGCTTTTGAACCATAGCAATTGACTAATTTGTGTAAGAGTATGCTAAGCTAGCTTAGCATTTTGAGTAGCATTTAGCACGCAACATTTTCACAAAAACCAGATAACCAAATAAATAAAATCATTTAGCTTTGAAGAGCTTCGGATGTTTTCAATGAGGAGACTCTCAGTTACATAGCAAATGTGCAGTTTTTCCTGAAAGCGTCTGTGTGTAGGAGAAATCGCTCCGTTTTGTACATCACATTTGGCTACCGAAACTAACCGAAAATTCAGTCACCTACAACGTCAAACTTTTTCCGAATTAACTCCATAATATCGACCGAAACATGGCAAACGTTGTTTGGAATCAATCCTCAAGGTGTTTTTTCACATATCTCTTCATTGATATATCGTTCGTGGAAGCCTACATTCTTCTCTGAAATCTGTGGAAAAATACTTGCAGCTGACTTTTGCGCACCAATTTCGGCGCAGGACACTGGGCGGACACCTGGTAAATGTGGTCTCTTATGGTCAATCTTCCAATGATATGCCTACAAATACGTCACAATGCTGCAGACACCTTGGGGAAACGACAGAAAGGGCAGACTTACTCCTCTCGCATTCACAGCCATATAAGGAGACAATGGAAAACAAAGCCTCAAAAATCCTGCTCATTTCCTGGATGCCGTCTCATCTTGGTTTTGCCTGTAGCTCACGTTCTAGGGCACGCACAGAGAATATCTTTGCAGTTCTGGACACGTCAGAGTGTTTTCTTTCCAAAGCTACCAATTATATGCATAGTCGAGAATCTTTTTGTGACAAAATATTGCGCTTAAAACGGGCATGTCTTTTTATCCAAAAATGAAATAGCGCCCCCATAGCATCAAGAGGTTAAAGGTCTTTCTCACATCGTCTATGGAGAGCGTGATTTTCTGGAACATTTGGTGCTCTCAAGCATATTTCAGTGTTGCTTGCCTCGAAACTGGTAGGCTCGCGTCACTGGGTGGCTCGCGGCTGGGTTTCACTTTGTAATCCATGTTAGTATGCAAGAACTGCCACATCTGATGTGCTTCAGTGCTGGCAGGTTAGGATTCGATCTTAGTCCTGTATTGACGCTTTGCCTGTTTAATAGCTCGTTGGGAGGTCGTAGTGGGATTTATTACAAGCGTCCTGATTAGTGTCCTGCTCCTTGAAGCGGCAGCTCTAGCCTTTAGCTCTTGGCGGATGTTGCCTGTAATCCATGGCTTCTCTTTGAGATATGTATGTACAGTCACTATGGGGACGACGTTGCCGGTGCACCTTTTTAATGAAGCCGGTGATTGATGTGGTAATCTCCTCAATGCCATCGGATGTGTCCTGGAACATATTCCAGTCTGTGCTTGTAAAACAGTCCTGTAGCTTAGCATCTGCTTCATCGGACTACTTCCGAATTGAGCACATCATTGGTACTTCCTGTTTGAGTGTTTGCTTGTAAGCAGGAATCAAGAGGATAGAATTATGGTTAGATTTGCCAAATGGAGGGCGAGGGAGAGCTTTGTATGTATTTCTGTGTGTGGAGTAAAGGTGATCTAGAGTTTTGTCTCCAGTTGCACAGGTAACATGATTTTTTTTGGGGGGCGGGATAATGTTCTGTCATCAAAATGTCAGCATGGGATCAAAGCAGGCAGAGGAGGATGGAGTCAAGGACCAGGTTAGTGAAGTAGCAGGTGTTATTATTTTGTTTATTTTTTATACCCCCTTTTCTCCCCAATTTCGTGGTATCCAATAGTAACTACTAACAATCTTGTCTCATCGCTACAACTCCCGTACGGGCTCGGGAGAGACGAAGGCCAAAAGCCATGCGTCCTCCGAAACACAACCCAACCAAGCCGCACTGCTTCTTATCCTCTTGTGTAGGTGGCAGTATTTTGATGTTTGGATGAAAAACATACCCAAATGTCTCAAACTGCCTATGCCCAGAATCTAGAATATGCATATAATTGTCAGATTAGGATAGAAAACACTAAAGTTTCCAAAACTGTAAAAATATTGTCTGAGTATAGCAGAACTGATATTGCAGGCGAAAACCTGAGGAAAATCCAACCAGGAAGTTCTGTTTTTCCATTGCATGCCTTCCCTACATTTAAAGGGATTTCAACCAGATTCCCTTTCCTATAGCTTCCACATGGTGTGAACAGTCTTTAGACATAGTTTCAGGCTTTTATTCTGAAAAATGAGTGAGAATGTCACACCCTGACCATAGTTTGCTTTGTATGTTTCTACCACGCTGCATTTTGGTCCGCCTCTCCTTCAAGTCAAGAAAACCGTTACAGAATCACCCACCACAACAGGACCAAGCGGCGTGGTGACAGGCAGTGGCAGCAGGAGCAGCGAAAAGAGGAATGGACATGGGAGGACGTTTTGGACGACAAGAGTATGGACTATACTACTTGGGAGGAAATAGACAGGTGGGCGGTCGACCCAGGAAGAGTGCCGGAGCCCGCCTGGGATTCGCTGGAGCAGTGTGAAGAGGGGTATAGGAGAATGGAGTTGGAGAGACAAGCACGGCGGCGCGGTAGGAAGCCCAAGAGTCAGCCCCAAAAATGTATTGGGGGTGGAACACAGGAAGTGTGGCGAAGCCAGGTAGGAGACCTGCGCCAACTTCCTGTGCTTACCGGGGGGCGAGAGAGACCGGGCAGGCACCGTGTTATGCGGTGGAGCGCACGGTGTCCCCAGTGCGGGTGCATAGCCCGGAGCGGTACATACCAGCTCCGCGTATCGGCCGGGCGAGAGTGAGCATCGAGCCAAGTGCCATGAAGCCGGCTCTACGCATCTGGTCTCCAGTGCGTCTCATTGGGCCGGCTTACATGGCACCAGCCTTGCGCACGTTGTCCCCGGTTCGCCTGCATAGCCCAGTGCGGGCTATTCCACCTCGCCGCACTGGCAGGGCGACCGGGAGCATTCAACCGGGTAAGGTTGGGCAGGCTCTGTGCTCAAGAGCTCCAGTGCGCCTGCACAGTCCGGTCTATCCAGTACCACCTCCACACGCCAGCCCTCCGCTGGCAGCTCCCCGCACCAGGCTTCCTGTGCGTGTCCTCGGCCCAGTACCACCAGTGCCAGCACCACGCATCAGGCCTACAGTGCGCCTCGCCTGTCCAGCGCTGCCAGAGCCTTCCTCCTCTCCAGCGCTGCCGGAGTCTCCCGCCTGTCCAGCGCTGCCGGAGCCTTCCTCCTCTCCAGCGCTGCCGGAGTCTCCTGCCTCTCCGGAGCTGCTAGAGCCTTCCTCCTCTCCAGCGCATCCGGAGTCTCCCGCCTCTTTGGAGCTGCCAGAGCTCCCGCCCCTCATTCCAGAGGTGCCGGAGCTACTCAGTCCAGCGCTGCCAGAGCCTTCCTCTCCAGCGTTGCCGGGGCTTTCCGTCTGCCCAGCGCCATCTGAGCTACCCGTCTGCCCAGCGCCACCTGAGCTACCCGTCTGCCCAGCGCCGCCAGTCTGCAAGGAGCCGCCAGTCAGCCAGGGGCCGCCAGTGCCGCCAGTCAGCCAGGGGCCGCCAGTCAGCCAGGGGCCGCCAGTCAGCCAGGGGCAGCCAGTGCCGCCAGTCAGCCAGGGGCCGCCAGTGCCGCCAGTCAGCCAGGGGCCGCCAGTCAGCCAGGAGCCGCCAGTGCCGCCAGTCAGCCAGGGGGCGCCAGAGCCCCTCAGCCCAGAGGCGCCAGAGCCCCTCAGCCCAGAGGCGCCAGAGCCCCTCAGCCCAGAGCCTTCCTCTCCAGCGTTGCCGGAGCTTCCCGTCTGCCCAGCGCCATCTGAGCTACCCGTCTGCCCAGCGCCATCTGAGCTACCCGTCTGCCCAGCGCCATCTGAGCTACCCGTCTGCCCAGCGCCATCTGAGCTACCCGTCTGCCCAGCGCCGCCTGAGCCACCCGTCTGCCCAGCGCCCCAGAGGCGCCAGAGCCCCTCAGCCCAGAGGCGCCAGAGCCCCTCAGCCCAGAGGCGCCAGAGCCCCTCAGCCCAGAGGCGCCAGAGCCCCTCAGCCCAGAGGCGCCAGAGCCCCTCTGTCCCGAGCTGCCCCTCTGTCCAGTGGGGTCATTTAGTAGGGTCGCCGTGGTTAGGAGGCCATGGAAGCGGACAAGGTGGTAGACTAAGACTATGGTGAAGTGGGGGCCACGTCCAGCACCAGAGCCGCCACCGCAGACAGATGCCCACCCAGACCCTCCCCAATAGGTTCAGGTTTTGCGGCCGGAGTCCGCACCTTGGGGGGGGGGGGGTACTGTCACTCCCTGACCATAGTTTGCTTTGTATGTTTTGTTTGGTCAGGGTGTGATCTGAGTGGGCATTCTATGTTGTGTGTCTAGTTTGTCTGTTTCTGTGTTTGGCCTGATATGGTTCTCAATCAGAGGCAGGTGTTAGTCATTGTCTCTGATTGGGAACTATATTTAGGTAGCCTGTTTGGTGTTGGGTTTTGTGGGTGATTGTTCCTGTCTCTGTGTTTGCACCAGATAGGGCTGTTTAGGTTTTCTCACGTTTATTGTTTTATTAGTCTATTCGTGTATAGTTTTCTTTATTAAAGAACCATGAATAGAAACCACGCTGCATTTTGGTCCGCCTCTCCTTCAATTCAAGAAAACCGTTACAGAGAAAGATCACATCACGTCTCATTGGATGGCTTTGTACCAGCAGAGTTTTGCATGAGTGAGCAGCTTGGAGCAGACATTTTCTCTCACTCCTATTGAAAAAGCTACGGTCTTGTTGAAATATTATCGATTATTTATTGTAAAAACAAGCTGAGGATTGATTATAAAAAACATTTGACATGTTTCTACGAACTTTACGGATACTATTTGGAATTTTCGTCTACCCCGTCGTGACAGCTCGAGCCTGTGGATTTCTGAACATAACGCGCCAACCAAATGGAGGTATTTTGGATATAAAAAATAATCTTTATGGAACAAAAGGAACATTTATTGTGTAACTGGGAGTCTCGTGAGTGCAAACATCCGAAGGTCATCAAAGGTAAGCGATTCATTTTATTGCTTTTCTGACTTTCGTGACCAATCTACTTGGCTGCTAGCTGTTTGTAATGTTTTGTCTGAGAGAGATGTCCTAACATAAACGCTTGGATAGCTTTCGTCTAAAAGCTTTTTTGAAATCTGACACGCCAGGTGGATTAACAACAAGCTAAGCTGTGTTTTGCTATATGGCACTTTCATGATTTCATGAAAATTAAATATTTTTAGTAATTTAATTTGAATTTGGCGCTCTGCAATTCAGCGGATGTTGACGAATATGATCCCGCTAACGGAATGGGTGCGCCAATAAGTTTTTTAACACAGCGCGCATCCAACCCGGAAGCCAGCCGCACCAATGTGTCGGAGGAAACACCTTGTACTTGGCGACCTGGTTTGCGCGCACTGCGCCCGGCCCACCACAGGAGTCGCTAGTGCGCGATGAGACAAGGATATCCCTACTGGCCAAACCATCTCTAACCCTGACGACGCTAGGCCAATTGAGCGTCGCCCCATGGACCTCCCTGTCGTGGCCGGCTGTGACAGAGCCTGGGCTCGAACCCAGAGTCTCTGGTGCCTTAGACCACTGCGCCACCCGGGAGGCCCTTGCAGGTGTTATTCTGTGAGACTGGAAGAAAAATTGGGAAAAGCCACAATACATAGTAAAGAAAAGATGTTGGACAAGCAGGTCATAGCTGCTATACAAACAGAATACCTTGAAATGTGCCTCTTGCACGTGGCACCCCTCTTGGAGTTAGGTAATACAGGGAGGTTGAGGGAGGGCTCTGAGCTACCTTGAACATAACTGTTGCTTTTTTAACTACAGTGTCAGTGACGTAATTTCTAAGCCAGTCACAGTCTCCTCCCTAGGTACCACAGCTCCAGGGTTAATGTCTCTGCCTTGGCACACGGCTCTGCTGGGGGACCTGGGATGTTGCAGTAAGTGTCTTCCTCTGGGCGTGTCTGTCGGTACACTGGGTGAAGGGGACATGAGTGTGGAGTGTAACCCAAACCCTGTGGTATTAATAGCCTTGTGTTAGTGAGGCGCGGTGCTCCCTCTGTGACACCATAGGACAGACCACAGACAGGACAGGCACGGTGCTCCCTCAGTGACACCATAGGACAGACCACAGACAGGACAGGCACGGTGCTCCCTCAGTGACACCATAGGACAGACCACAGACAGGACAGGCACGGTGCGCCCTTTGTGACACCATTGGACAGACCACAGACAGGACAGGCTAGAATTGGCTCAGCCTTGGCCACTCAAATCAACTAATACCCTTTTTCACACTATCGTGCTGACCTGAACTGTACTCGCTCATATAGCCTATTTTTCTTTCACATTGTACTGCTTGTTATTAAACTGGTACAGTGAGGGGGAAAAGTATTTGATCTCCTGCTGATTTTATACTTTTGCCCACTGACAAAGAAATTATCAGTCTATAATTTTAATGGTAGGTTTATTTGAACAGTGAGAGACAGAATAACAAAAAAAGATCCAGAAAAACGTATGTAAAAAATGTTATAAATTGATTGTTATAAATGTAATAGTAGTAATGTAGGTGTGTTACTGTGTAGGGGAACTAGTAGCCTAGCTTACGCTCGGTATGCAATGCCATTTGTGAACTTAATGTTCTTCTACTCGTGTGAGTAGAATAACCCGTCTTCTGCAGTGGATGGCAAGTTTTCATTTAAGCCTCAGATACACCAAGGATACTACTACTCTGCCCAGGGTGTCGGGAGTACTTTTTCTGTTGATCACATAGCACAGTTCATCAGCCTCGTTAAAATACTCCAGACCAGAAGGTAGCAGTAACGTTTCTTTCTTAAGCTATGTTTGACTTGTGCCTGCTTTCTAAATGTGTAGATAGCCAGTGTTCGCTAACTAGCAAGCTGTACTAATATTTTTGCTAGCTAGCAATAATTTTTAGTAAGCCCATGTTTATACCAGTCAGATGGCCACAACTAGTTAACAATGTTGTAGCTAGCTAACTATGTTGTGCGAACTGGCAAATGGTGATACTGGCACTGGCAGTATGGGATAATGGAGACTGAATTAGATGATGTATTTATCTTGCTAGATAGCTAGCTTGCTAAAACATTTAGTGCTGTGTGCATTTTTTGCACTTACCAGCCCATTCATTTCAAATGAAGTTTGTTTGTGACTGCCTGGCTCAGTTGGCAAGCTAACATTAGCTAGTTAACTGATGAGCAAGTGCACATTTATCAAATCTAACAAAAAAGCTTATTTAAGAGCACAACTCCTTAGCTAGACGTATAGACTTGTTCCAGAAAAATATGTATTAGGCAGCTTTGTTTTAGTTAGAACAATTCTGATGAAAATGGGGTGAATTACACAGGGAAAAGTGCCTTAACCTTTTTGTTGTCACTCCTTTCAGCTCCCCTCTTGCGGCGGTCTTTGCTCTCTGATTTTCCTTAAGTCAAGTTGTCGGCCACTGTTGGGCAGGCCGATTCTACATGTAGAAACGGCCGGCTCGACCCTACCAGTTAGGTACCCAGCAGGCGGTGTCTTTTTTGTTTTAGCAAGAGAAGGAACCGCCTGCCACTTTGCTAATTACCTCTCTGCCATCAGTTTTCTTGGTGTGTCTGACCTCTTAAGCCTAGCTTATACATAATTTTGGAAGGAAGGCTAGTTCACATGTCTATTCTTGGTGTGTGTAATGTTCTTACCAGTCAGGTTTCGCCAAAGGAGCTTAAAGCTGCTCCATTCATAATCTTGGAGTAGGCCTGTGACTGTCTCTGGATATCACTAACTTGGAGAGAGGATCATACGTTTTTACAACAATGGGTCTACACCATATTGTAGTGGTAGAGACCTGGAACTGCTGCTGTATGCCCACAGTAATGCAGGTCCAGTCGAAGATGGCCTACTCTCCTGACAGGCATAATGTCTAGTCTTCTGAAAAGAACATTCAGGCAAACTACGATTGGAGGCACTGCTATGGTCCTCTAATTCAGATGGAAGGATTTAGATAGTTTGGCCTTGTTGCCCCTGCAACAACATTGTTGCCTCCAAAACAGAATCGTTTTTGACAATCGCAAATATTTTTTTTGCGCTAGTTGGTTGTATCTGAGACTATTTGTTTTCAGCAGTTATTTCCATGACTGATTAAGACGTGTTTTCTCATGACTCTCTCTTGTCCCTCTGCAGCAGACATATGGTGTGCAATATGTTTGGAACATTGAATCGCAATAAAATCGATGTTGCATCTTTATTTATTTATATTTAACTAGGCAAGTCAGTTAAGAAGAAATTATTATTTACTATGACGACCTACACCCGCCAAACCCAGACGACGCTGGGCCAATTGTGCACCACCCTATGGGACTCCTAATCACGGCTGGTTGCGAACCTGGAATCGAACCAGGGTGTCTGCAGTGATGCCTCTAGCACTGAGATGCAGTGCCTTAGACCGCTGCGCCACTCGGGAGCCCATCGCAATACATTGTGATAATTGCAATATATATTGTATTGGCACCATTATCATGATAATATTGTGAGTTCACTGGCAATTCCCAGCTCTATTACATACCCAACTTCAGTGTGTAGGTACACTTTTTATTTGAATTCAAAAACAGCATTTATAAAGAACAACAGATGAGCAGCAGGTGGTTCTAATCAGGGTTGCTACTCACCTGCCAATCAGGCATGTGGCTTTTCTGGCCTACCTGTATGCAAATGAGTCAAAAAGAAATACAGAATTATAGGGTATGGGAGTGGGCACAAAGAGAAATTAACAAATCAACCACCCCAGGTGTCCGCTCAACTAAATACATCATATCAATTCACGAGAGGACATCAGGCAAAGCCGTTCATAAACGTGGGGCCAACCCATAAATGATATGTCAAATCTGATATGGACAGTGTTCTTGTATAACAGCCTAAATGTGGCTTATAGGAAGGAGGTTAGATCTAGTTCTTTGTTTAAAACGTGTGGAGATACACAATTGAATTGATATATCCACATGGCTTCTCTTTGAAAAATGCTGTTGTCATAGTCACCAACTTTACGTGGCGGATTAACTTTTTAGATATCATCGCAACTCAGTTCATTAATAGAATGTTGTTCTATAAAGTGTCTCTGATCTGGCGAGGTGATATCTTGACATCTAATGGTGGATTCACGTTCTCCAAGACTTTCAAGGTGCAGGATGTTTTTCCTTTTCACACTATCGTATTTTATCAATGGCAATTTGAATGCACAGAGTTACTGTGACGAGATCCTGAGGCCCATTGTCGTGCCATTCGTCCGCCGCCATCACTTCATGTTTCAGCATGATAATGCACGACCCATGTCACAAGGATCTGTACACAATTCTTGGAAGCTGAAAACAGCGCAGTTCTTCCATGGCCTGCATGCTCACCAGAAATGTCATCCATTGAGCAAGTTTGGGATGCTCTGGATCGATGTGAACATCAGCGTGTTCCAGTTCCCGCCAATATCCAGCAACTTCTCACAGCCATTGAAGAGGAGGGGGACAACATTGCACAGGCCACAATCAACAGCCTGGTCAACTCTATGGCAGGAGATTTTGCGCTGCATGAGGCAAATGGAAGTCATGTCAGATACTGACTGGTTTTCTGATCCAGTCCCCAACCTTTTAAAAAAGTTTTCTGTGACCAACAAATGCATATCTGTATTCCCAGTCATGTGGAATCCATAGATTAGGGCCTAGTGAATTTATTTCAACAGACTGATTTCCTTATGAACTGTAACTCAGTAAAATCTGAAATTGTTGCATGTTTATTTTTGTTCCATATATAAATCAGATTTCTACATGATAAGGGTACATTTTGGACTTTTCCTCATTCATTTTTTTATTTAAATTAAATACTGAGAGTAACACTGAATGCAGTCTGGCATCAATGCCAACTAAATCAATGTGTTGTAATCTCATTGTGTGGGTTTAGTTGTTGGTTGCTATAAAGACATGTTCTGTTCTGAATAGACATTCTCTGTAGACACCACAGCAGATGCAATGTGAGAGGCATCAGGAAATAAACTCTTAACTCCTATAGTGGTGTTTTCGTCTTTCACTTACTGTTGCCATTTAACTTTTATCAGCATGAATTGAATACAATCTGTTTTCAGTTGCTCTGTTTGGATAGGCCCATCTCAGAAGTGAAATGAATTATGTGTTAATATTTTTGCAAACTAACCAGTCTCATCATTCCCTCCCCCTTTCTCCTCCTCGTCTCCTGTCCCCAGGTGGTGGCCTAAGCCATGGGGGCGTTCCTGGACAAGCCCAAGACGGAGAAGCACAATGCCCATGGTGAGGGCAACAACCTCCGTTATGGCCTGAGCAGCATGCAGGGATGGCGGGTGGAGATGGAGGACGCCCACACCGCTACGGTGGGTCTACCCCATGGCCTGGATGACTGGTCCTTCTTCGCTGTCTACGATGGCCACGCCGGCTCCCGCGTGGCTAACTATGCCTCGAAACACCTGCTGGGGCACATCATCACCCACAGCATGGGTTCCCCAGGCCCTGAAGGTGTCACCCCAGCCCCCACTGTGGATGTGGTCAAGACGGGCATCCGCACCGGTTTCCTGAACATCGACGAGCACATGAGGAACTTCTCAGACCTGCGTAACGGTATGGACCGCAGCGGCTCGACAGCCGTGGCCGTACTGCTCTCGCCAGAGCACCTCTACTTCATCAACTGTGGTGACTCACGGGCCGTGCTCTACCGCAATGCGCACGTCTGCTTCTCCACGCTTGACCACAAGCCCTGCAACCCACGGGAGAAAGAGAGGATCCAGAACGCAGGTGGCTCTGTAATGATCCAGAGGGTGAATGGTTCCCTGGCCGTGTCCCGGGCCCTGGGAGACTACGACTACAAGTGTGTGGATGGTAGGGGTGCCACGGAACAGCTTGTGTCCCCAGAGCCCGAGGTGTTTGAGATTGAGAGGGCCCCAGAGGACGAGTTTGTGGTGCTGGCCTGCGACGGTATCTGGGACGTGATGAGCAACGAGGAGCTGTGCGAGTTTGTCAAGTCCCGTCTGGAGGTGTCCCACGACCTGGAGAAGGTCTGCAACCAGGTGCTGGACACCTGCCTGCACAAGGTACAGTGAGGCTAGTGTGGGTGTTTGTGTATGTCACTGTGTGTGTTTTAATATGTACAAATGTAAATGATTGTGTCGTGTGTTTTGTTGCACTAATTAAGGAAGTTTAATTTGGAAGCTCTTTCTCTCGTTTTGGCATCAGCGTTAAGAGCCCCCACATGTAATGATTCTCTCTCCATCCCTCTCCCCCCTCCACCACAGGGAAGTCGGGATAACATGAGTGTTGTGTTGGTGTGTTTGCCAAACTGCCCTAAAGTGTCAGAGGAGGCGGTGAAGAAAGATACAGAGCTGGATAAGTTCCTGGAGTCTCGTGTGGAAGGTGAGAATAATTGTACACATGACTCCCTTCCCCTCCATCCTGTTGTCTTCATCCAGGCTGCCATCCCATTCTCTAGTATCATTCTGTAGTACCATTCTCTACAACTGTGCACTCGTTTCCTCCCCCTTACGGCTTTAAAAAGCATAGATTTAGGATTGGAGGAAGTTTACAGCATATTTCAGACTTGCTTTTAAATCCATGTGGGGAAGTGAAGGAGTGAACACACACAGGGGAGAAGGTAGGAGAATCCGACCGCAGCCCCAGTCTAAATGTATTACACTCCCATCCGGGACACAATTCCAATCAGTGTTGTAGTACTCGAGTCCGGTCTCGAGACCGTATATTGGGTGTCTCATTCTTGTCTCGGTGTTGGATACATTTGTACTCCGTCTTGACTCTGTTTCAGACAGTGAACACTCGTAATTTCTTCCCAAGACCAGCGGAGTAAAAAACATAATTATCAGCTTACATTCAATCACTGCTTCGCCAGGCCAAATATATCCACTCCTTTCTTCATAAATACAGTATCTTAACAGCCTTTATATCTATTATAGACAGACAGGTTAGTACAGTACAGTGGTGAACCTATAAACCTTCAGTCTATCATTTACATTTAAGTCATTTGGCAGACGCTCTTATCCAGAGCGACTTACAAATTGGTGAATTCACCTTATGACATCCAGTGGAACAGCCACTTTACAATAGTGCATCTAAATCATTTAAGGGGGGGTGAGAAGGATTACTTTATCCTATCCTAGGTATTCCTTAAAGAGGTGGGGTTTCAGGTGTCTCCGGAAGGTGGTGATTGACTCTGCTGTCCTGGCGTCGTGAGGGAGTTTGTTCCACCATTGGGGGGCCAGAGCAGCGAACAGTTTTGACTGGGCTGAGCGGGAACTGTACTTCCTCAGTGGTAGGGAGGCGAGCAGGCCAGAGGTGGATGAACGCAGTGCCCTTGTTTGGGTGTAGGGCCTGATCAGAGCCTGGAGGTACTGCGGTGCCGTTCCACTCACAGCTCCGTAGGCAAGCACCATGGTCTTGTAGCGGATGCGAGCTTCAACTGGAAGCCAGTGGAGAGAGCGGAGGAGCGGGGTGACGTGAGAGAACTTGGGAAGGTTGAACACCAGACGGGCTGCGGCGTTCTGGATGAGTTGTAGGGGTTTAATGGCACAGGCAGGGAGTCCAGCCAACAGCGAGTTGCAGTAATCCAGACGGGAGATGACAAGTGCCTGGATTAGGACCTGCGCCGCTTCCTGTGTGAGGCAGGGTCGTACTCTGCGGATGTTGTAGAGCATGAACCTACAGGAACGGGCCACCGCCTTGATGTTAGTTGAGAACGACAGGGTGTTGTCCAGGATCACGCCAAGGTTCTTAGCGCTCTGGGAGGAGGACACAATGGAGTTGTCAACCGTGATGGCGAGATCATGGAACGGGCAGTCCTTCCCCGGGAGGAAGAGCAGCTCCGTCTTGCCGAGGTTCAGCTTGAGGTGGTGATCCGTCATCCACACTGATATGTCTGCCAGACATGCAGAGATGCGATTCGCCACCTGGTCATCAGCGCTCATAATACCAGCGCTCAGGTAGGAGAGTGCACTTCTTGTAAAACACAAAGGGCCAGTGGTGTAGAGGAGGGTATACCCACCGTATACCCACTTTTCTTTTCAGTGGGCATTGTTTATACTCACTACTTAATCCCTACTGATGCGTATCAAAATAGTGTAGTTGAGGTATACGACTTATCGATTATGTAGTACAATAAAGAAATCACTCACAAAGTACCCTACACAATTGCAAAGCACGTGAGACATATTCACCTGCACGCTGCACACACAACCTAGTTTCAGCAGAATATCATACGCAGACAGCAAGAGGGTGCAGTTCTCAACAGCTCACAGAAGAATGACATCAATAGCCGGTAAAGTAGGAAAGACGTTTCAACTTAGATCTACCAGTCAATTGCTAACTAAGGCAACAATGGGTATGCTAAGGTGTCATTGTACGCTGATGATTGTTTTCTTTTAAATCCACATTTTGGATCCCTCCAGCCTCATAGAGGATCTTGATACTTTTTCTAACCTCTCTAGATCACAACCAAATTATGATATATGTACTAAACTCAGCAAAAAAAAGGGGCCCTGTTTTACAAAGATAATTTGTAAAAATCCAAATAACTACACAGATCTTCATTGTAAAGGGTTTAAACACTGTTTCCCATGCTTGTTCAATGAACCATAAACAATTAATTAACATGCACCTGTGGAACAGTCGTTAAGACACGAACAGCTTACAGACGGTAGGCAATTAAGGTCACAGTTATGAAAATGTAGGACACTATAAAGAGGCCTTTCTCCTGACTCTGAAAAACACCAAAAGAAAGATGCCCAGGGTCCCTGCTCATCTGCGTGAACATGCCTTATGTATGCTGCAAGGAGGCATGGGGACTGAGCTGTTGTCATTGCAGGCAATCTCAACACTGTGCGTTACAGGGAAGACATCCTTCCTGCAGGCTCACCCTGACATGACCCTCCAGCATGACAATGCCACCAGCCATACTGCTCTTTCTGTGCGTGATTTCCTGCAAGACAGGAATGTCAGTGTTCTGCCATGACCAGCGAAGAGCCCGGATCTCAATCCCATTGAGCATGTCTGGGACCTGTTGGATCGGAGGGTGAAGGCTAGGGCCATTCCCCCTAGAAGTGTCTGGGAACTTGCAGGTGCCTTGGTGGAAGAGTGGGGTAACATCTCACAGCAAAACGGGCAAATATGGTCCAGTCCATGAGGAGGAGATGCACTGCAGTACTTAATGCAGCTGGTGGCCACACCAGATACTGACTGTTTCTTTTGATTTTGACCCCTCCCCCCCTTGTTCAGGGACACATTATTCCATTTCTGTTCGTCACATGTCTGTGGAACTTGTTCAGTTTATTCTCAGTTTTTGAATCTTATATTCATACAAATATTTACACGTTAAGTTTGCTGAAAATAAATGCAGTTGACAGTGAGAGGGGGCGTTTCTTTTTCTGCTGAGTTTATAATATGTATTGGACAATCTGGTGACGTGGACATACTCGGTATATCCCAAAAGAAAAATAATTTCACTTCATTTTAATAGAAAGTTAGCAAAAATAGATAAGATCTTGCTACCATGGAAAGGAAAATACATGTCTGTCTGTCTGAAAAACTCTTCAGTCATATCCGAGTTTATGAGAAAGAAATATTCAATTTGATTTGAACGGCAAACCTGACCAAATTAAACGGGCCTACTTATATAATGAATATGAATTCGGAGGGCAGAAATGACTAAATATTAAAGCGTTAGACCTCACACTAAAGGCTTCAGTCATACAAAAGTTATACTTGAAGAGAATGCCAAGAGTGTGCAAAGCTGTCATCAAGGCAAAGGGTGGCTTCTTTGAATAATCTCATATAACATTTACTTTGATTTGTTTAACAATTTTTTGGTTACTACATGATTCCATATGTGTTCACTATTATTCTACAATGTAGAAAATAGTCAAAGTAAAGAAAAACCCTTTGTGTAGGTGTGTCCAAACTTTTGACTGGTACTGTATCTCGCTAGCAAGCCTGCCAAGTTTAGCCAGTTAGCTTGGGTGCTTGGTTGGGACAAACATGCATTGGCAGGCAAGCTGCAGAAGGACAAGGAGGCTCCAATTCCCCATTGTTTATCAGTGCAAGTTTGACGGCTGAAAAAGATAAGAGATTTTATGTAATGTTTCTCTGTTAGATTTTAGCTCATCTTGCTCTGGCTAGCATTAGTTGTTGTTGAGGTGCAACTGAGGGAGAGAGAGCCTACCTTTTCATGGTTGTTTGATCAATAGGACTGTAACGTTCCGAAGTGTAAGCGGACTCCTGTGGTGTTAACATATTTGCAGAAATCCATTCAGGTGTATTTTGTGGCATTTGACAAATGCGTTCTAATGATCAAAAGCCACACTGTTGCAACTGCCTGTAAACACACAATCCAGTTCAAAGGGAATGATGGCAGGTCCTTGTGGCAAATGGCTTGTTTGTATAAAGGCCTACTGTAGCTCTGATTGGCTACAGCGCCCCAGTCTGTGTAGACTCCGGTCCTGGGCAAGACAGATGTTTATGTTTGGTTTTGTTTACTGGAGTGTCTATTCATTTTCCAAAAGCACGGCCTCTTTCCTAAGATATATTTCTATAGAATTTTCTAAAATGGCTTAGAATACAGTGCATTCTGAAAGTATTCAGACCCCTTGACTTAAAATTGCTTCATGTTTTTCTTGTCATCAATCTACACAGAATACCCAATAATCCAAAGTAAAAACGTGTTTTTAGAAATATCACATTTACATAAGTGTTTAGACCCTTTTACTCAGTACTTTGTTGACGCAGCCTTGAGTCTTCTGGGGTATCGCGCTACAAGCTTGGCACACCTGTATTTGGGGAGTTTCTCCCATAATTCTCTGCAGATCCTCTCAAGCTCTGTCAGGTTGGATGGGGAGCGTCGCTGCACAGCTGTTTTCATCTCTCTCCAGCGATGTTAGATCAGGTTCAAGTCTGAGCTCTGGCTGGGCCACTCAAGGACTTTCAGTGACTTGTCCTGAAGCCACTCCTGTCTTGTCTTGGCTGTGTGCTTAGGGTCGCTGTCTTGTTTGAAGATGAACTTTCACCCCAGTCTGAGGTCCTGAGCGCTCTGGAGCAGGTTTTCATCAAGGATCTCTCTGTACTTTGCTCTGTTGATCTTTCCCTCAAACCTGACAAGTCTTCCCGTCCCTGCCGTTGATAAACATCCCCACAGCATGATGCTGCCACCACTATGCTTCACCGTAGGGATGGTGCCACGTTTCTTCCAGATGTGACGCTTGGCGTTCAGGCCAAAGAGTTCCATCTTGGTTTCATCAGAACAGAGAATCTTCTTTCTTATGGTTTGAGAGTCCTTTAAGTGCCTTTTGTTAAACTCCAAGCGGGCTGTCATGTGCCTTTTCCTGAGGAGTGGCTTCAGCCTGGCCACTCTACCATAAAGGCCTGATTGGTGAAGTGCTGCAGAGATGGTTGTCCTTCTGGGAGGTTATCATCTCCACAGATGAACTCTGGAGCTCTGTCAGAGTGACCATTGGGTTCTTGGTCACCTCCCTGACCAATCCTCTACTCACCTGATTGCTCAGTTTAGCCGGGTGGCAGCTCTAGGAAGAATCTTGGTGGTTCCCAACTTCTTCCATTTAAGTATGATGGAGACCACTGTGTTCTCGGGGACCTTCAATGCTGCAGAAATGTTTTGTTACCCTTCACCAGATCTGTGCCTCGACACAATCCTGTCTCGGAGCTCTACGCACAATTCCTTAGACCTCGTGGCTTGGTTTTTGCTCTGACATGCACTGCCAACTGTGGGACCTTTATCTATCTTCTGATGGCTTTGCTTATGGCTGACTTAGCTAGCTAGATTTGTCTCCCCAGAAACCAGCAAAGAAAAATCCTGATTGGATATTTTTTTCTCTTCAGTGTTAACCCTTTCCTTTCTAACAAAAACTGAAGAAACTAAATCAGAACATCATTGAAAATAATATAATTATCATTGTTATATTATTATATATTTTTTCTAAATCCTTAGGCCTCCTCTGAAGGCCCATTGTTCCCTACTGTGTTTGGTTTAGTAATAATTTGTAGATTAGCTCTATTTGCCCTCAGCCTTCCTTTATTCACTATTCTGAATGTCTAAAGAATCCATATGTTATGAAATATTATTATGGTGGTGATATGACAAAATTACAATCATGGTCTTGAATTGGACTCGCATCTTTCTTGACTCGGGCTCGGACCAATTGTCCCCTTCCAGGTCTTGACTCGGGCTCGATTTTCTCCGGTCTTGGTTTTGAATCAGTGTCGCTTTAGGTGGTCTCAAACACAACACTGCCTCCAATCCATCACACACACTTAATAAACCTCAACCCGCCTAGTCCAAGACAGCCAGGTAGACTGACTGACTGACTGGCTGGCTGCCTTAGGCCAGCTGGAGCTCAAGCGAACACCTATCAACTCCCACTGAAGCACGTTACTGTCCTGACCCTCTTTCCAACTCCACATTCCCTCTCTTCCTCTCCTTCACTCGCTGCTTTTCTTCCAACAGTCTCCCTCTCCCTTCTCCTCCTGTCTCCATAATTCTTCTCTTCACCCCATTTTAGAATACTCTCTCTCTCCGTCTGTCTCTCTGTCTGTATCTCTCTCCTTCTCTCTTGCAGTCTTGACAAATTACCAACTCTGTTTCTCTCTTATCATCTTTTTCGGCTGTCTTTTGGACATTTGACATACTCTAGCAAGCAGGCGAGAGTTTTCTAAAGTCTTCGGGGGTTATGTAAACTCTTCTCCCTGGAGTTGGCCCGGAGCGCTGTTTGGTTGGAAGCGCAGGCGGGAGCTGCTGCCAAGCAGAGAGGAATGCTCTGCTTAAGAGAGGAATGCTCTGGCGGAACATCTAACTGGCACCTGGCCTAACCAGTCCAACTGGGCTGCAAGGGTTTCCTTCTCCCGCCTCTTCTCTCCTCTTGTCTGCCTCCCCCTCTCTCTCTCTGACCTTTGTTCCTTTGTCTCATGCACACACGCACACACACACACACACACACACACACACACACACACACACACACACACACACACACACACACACACACCCCCACACACACCCCCACACACACCCCCACACACTAAACATTCTCAAACTCACTCGTCTCACAGCAGTTGTGGTTTTTTGAAGCAATCTTAAATGAATCCCAACTTATCACACCCCTCTTATATCTCTAACTCTCTCTCTGTCTCTCTCTGTCTACCCCTCTCAGAGATCTTAGAGAAGGCAGGAGAGGAGGGTATTCCCGACCTGGTGACGGTCATGAGGAACCTGTCCTCAGAGAGCATCCCTAACCTGCCACCAGGGGGAGGCCTCGCCAGCAAGTAAGAGCCCCTCACTTTACTCTTGTCTCTCTGCCTTCCCTGTAATCACACACAGTCATTAGACTCACATGGTGAATAGCTCCTGTGTAAATGTCATCCTTGGGTAAATGGTTTAGTTAAAAAACATCAAAAGTTAGACAATGAACGTATGGGCCATGTCAAGGAGTAAGAGGGATTGATTTAATGGGTTAGTCCTAAACCTGTTAGGTTAGTCCTAAACCTGTCATTTGTACTTCTTGACTTCTAGAGGGTGTGTTTACTTTTCTCACTGTGTGTGTGTGTGTTCACCACTCAGACGCAGTGTTATCGAAGTAGTGTACAACCGGCTGAACCCACACAGGGAAGTGGATGGGGTGAGTATCAGGATGCTCTTTTCTAAACGTATTCCACAACATATATTCCACTGATATATGTCTATATAGATATTTGAACCTCTTTCATACCCCTGTCTTTCCTACAGTATGTTTCCCCTGTCATCAGACTACCTTAGCCCTACACTAGGCCTAGCCCTGCTGGATACTCTACTTTTTACTCCTTTTGCTCTGTCACTGAGATTGTTTTGTTGTCAAGCAGTCTTTTAATAGATTTTTTTATGCATAGAGCACAAGCTACACACAAAAGACATCCATTCTGGAGCTCAAGGATGTCACAGCCACAGAACTAGAATGATCACTGTTTCTATGGGCACAGCCCATCATTCTATACATGTGCTGGTACTGAAATTTGGAAAACACGTTTGTTTTCATAATATTATTTTGAATAGTGTTGCACCATTTTTCTAGCACAATATAGGCTAACCTTATACAATGTAACCGTCAACTTTCTTTCAACGCACAGCATTTAAATCTAATCAAATTGTATTTGTCATTTATTTGCTTCAACCACCGGTTTTTATTAGAGACTGGTGTTTATTTGCTCAAATGTGGAATTCTGTTTTCTTATACCATGATAAAGGCTTTAAAGTTGTGGCCAGGTTGTTGTGGCCAAATAATAACATATTCTGTAGATTAGAACCAGCAGGGCAGAAATGGGACAGTCAACGAAAGCCAGCAAGACACGTCGGGGACAGGTTTTTTTTCTTCTGCTTATATCTTTATACAGTCTAAGATGAAGTTGTCCCTACACAGACTGAGAATCAATCAAATGTATTTTATAAAGCCCTTTTTACATCAGCAGTTATTGTTGATAGATACCCAGACTACAAGCCCAAAGAGCAAGCAATGCAGAGGCAGAAGCACAGTGGCTAGGAAAAAAACAACCCTCCAGGTGTGATATAGGGGCAACATTATTCTACATCCAGAAACTCAAAAGAACTATCTATTTCTATGGGAATCTGTTACACCCCATTTCCAAACCTCTTCATATAATCATTCCCACATGCATGCAATGCTGTGATACTAATACACAGTAGCAGTCCTCTCCATGGATGACACCCAGTTCCATCAATTAACATCTATAACCCATTATCTTATGCATGACTAGTAGATTCTGTCCAGCTGCCAAAACGCTACTGGCTGTGCTGTGTGCAGATGTTTGACTCATGATGATGATGTCATGTCCTCTGATGGTTTGGTTGATATAGAGCAGCTGCATGGTGGTGGGGAAGGTGCATGACATGCTGTGGCCTTGCTGTATAACAGTCTGACCGTATGTATTCTGGCACACTGAGACCCCTAGGACCTTGTGTGGGCTGAAGTCTATGATGGGGATGCCTGTGTGAGGACATGAACTGGATACATAACTATTGATTTGCGTGTGTGTTGGAGTTATGACAACTAATCCAGGGTTTGGGTTCTAAAACGGGACCCTCCAGACCGTGTGTGTTTCTGTGTGTATCCTGTTGGATAGTGTGCTGTACTAGGTGCATGGGATTGGCCCTTTGACTCTCCTGTGATATGTTGTGGTGTCGTGGTTTGTCTTGTGTAAAAGAGAGCTTGCGGTCTTTGCGCGCCCTTAGCAAAGAATGGGTGTTTGTGTGTCTGTTTAAATCTTATACACACACAACTGCTCTCCCTCTCTTCCTTGTTGCCCCTGCTTCTTTCTCTGATACTGACATCATAGAAAACAACTTAAGACTTGTCTGTGTAACGTAGCAAGACGTCTACACACACACTTTTATATGGAGGCACACACATTCAAAGCAAGTGTGCGTATGTCCTCAGATAATGTCATACTTTACACACTCTTGACAGACACTGAGGGTTAGCTGGTGCGTACTTGTAGATCTAACTGTGTGGTCACTCTGATTAATGCAGCCCTCCTGTATCATTTGGTAAGTTCACACATACAAATACATTCCTACAGTACTCACGCCACCTTTACCCTTAACTCTTTGCTCAGTAGTGTCGCCTTCAGGTAAAGTGTTCAAATTGGCACATTCTTAATCTGACTTGTTTTATAGGCTACCTCCTTTGGGGATGTACCAGATGTGATTGTCGAGCACTTCAGGAGAGGTGCTTATCTCTGAGATCTGGGCAGCGATCCCTGCTTGTCTCCTTGGAGTGGAGTTGGTTTTGTTGTGTAGGGGGCCATTTTGGATTGGTGTGACGTAAACAAGCCAGGACTGTATGATGAGGAGTCTGTCATTAGGTAATATGGATTTACTTGTCATGCTGTTTCTAACGATGTATTTTCTCTTCTTTCACTTTGTCTCTCCTCTACTCCATCTCTCTCTCTTGCCGTCCCACAGACTGGAGCAGACCTTGAGGACCCCTGGTAACTGGCCATCAGAACTGCCTGTTCCTACAACGGGACTCCTTTATACACAAGACATCTTTACTCACTTTATTCCTTTTTATTTTTCCTACGATACCAAGAGATCGATTGGACCATAAATGACGATTTAAAAAAATCACACAAAAAAATCAGTTAACACACAACACAAAGGATTGCAAAACATTTTTGATTAAAAAAGGGTGTTCAAAAAGCACTCGCACATCTGAGCTGTCTTTGCTGCAGGTGCATGCTAACAATTGAATAACATGAGAAAAAAGAAGAAACGCGCACACGTTAGAGCTTTGTTGAAGGCCTTGAGGCCGATACGTGAAGCTTAATAAAGAACAGCGATACTAGCAAGAGCAGTGTGCAGGTTTCTTCTTTTTTCTCATATTAAAAAAGGGGGGATAGAAAGACTGCGATGGTAGTATAAACGATGTACACAAAATATATATACTAGACAAATTAAGACATGTTGTTTGTTTTCCTTTTTATAGCTTTTTTGTGGTTTTTCTTTTTGTGCTGATGAAGAGACACGAGGGCCATAGTTGGGACATTTTGTGGCCCATCCCTGTGCAGTCTGGGGTGCCTTTTTCCCCATCGCTGAGGATGGAGGAGCTAGCAACCAGCTGTAAACTGACCAGGCCCCAAGTCCCTGCTTCCAGACACAAGGGGCCCTACAGAGGACCACCACTGGGTCAGGGACTCAATGGCCTGTGGCTGCCTGGCTGGACATTGCTACTGGGATTTCAGATAGACAAACCCAAATGTGTGGACAGGATAGGAGTGACTGGCTGCATTCTATGGCATTACTTGTGTGGAAGGGTTTGGAGACTGACCGCTTTTTGCACCTTTTCTCTCCAACCAACAACAAAAAAACAACGGAGACCCAGCTAATGTTTGCATTGACAGACACTGCCTCAACTTCAACCATTTCACTTCCATAAGCTTTCTAGCCTGCTGTTGATCAAGAAAAATTTAAAATATATATAAAATCCATATATTTTTGATTTATGTAAAAAAAAAAAACACAAAAAAAATGTGTCATGTGGCCTACTGTGTGTGTGTAAAGATGAGGAAGTTGCTGGTTTTTTGACTTTAGGAGTCAAACAGAGATCTTGATTGACACGTGAGGAGATCTACGTGTGTGTGGGTGTGTACAAACCAGCCGCCCAAGGACTCTGTTTTTTGGGCTAAAGGGATTCTAACTGTCCACCAAAGCCTCACTACTCGTTTCTCCTTGCACTTCTCTCTCTTTCTTATTAGTTTATCCTATGTTCTGTCTTTCCTCACCCTCCTTAAAATGCAGAAACGGACTCTTGCAACAACTTGCCTTTTTATTAGAATTTTCTCAGATAATACGTGTGTTCTTTTTTTCCGTTTAGCAATTAAAATTTCTAGGCAATGATGATGTTCACCTTTAGTTTATTTTTCAAATGCCGTGTTAATAGTGTAATATGGTTGTTCCATTGCGTTCTCTAAATTTCAATAGAAATTGCTTGTATGAAAAAATGAAACCGATGAAATGTGTTAAAAGGAGAAGTCAAGCGTGATTTAGTGTGCCGGAGAGGGGTGAGGTGGCTCTCGGCCCAGGTTTCTGGCTTGGCTATGATCTGGTACACGAAGCCTTGGTGCCATGTGACTTAGGTACTTGAATGTTGGGTGTGGTTCTATTTTTGCAATATTGATTTTCATGAGATTATTAAAAAAGTAATTGTAGGGGGGGTTTAATAATTTTTTAGCTGTGCATGTTTTGTGTTGGAGGAATGCGTGGTGTGGGATGGGGGTCAGACGGGTGGGGTGGGGGTGATGGTCCTGGTTAATGGGTATGGTTAAGCTATAGTAGACACTGGGTTAAGAGGGTGTGGGGCTGCTTTGAATGGAATTCACCTTCACACTACACTGCACAGGCTGAGCGGAGGCTACAGATGCTTTCCTCCCCCTGGTTATTTGATGACAGAACTTACCCTGGCATTTAGTTTTCATTGTTTCATTGGAATATATAGGCTATAGAGTCCCACGTGGGGTTATATTAATACGATCTTTATTCTCACTCATCTTTCTCCCTAACTGGAGCAATTTGCTGGTCCCGCCCCCTATTACTAACTGTAATGATTGAAAAATGAGAATGTTTGTGATGTTTTGGGGGCTGGAAATGAACTTGGTGATTTAGTGCCCATGTTATTCATCCTGATTTTCCTTTTATCTTTTTTTGTGTATCTACAAGTATTGATATATAGAATGGTGATCATTTCCACATTTTATTTATTCCTGATTTTAGCCTTTAACATAAGGTGCTGTATTTGAGAATGGTATACGGTTATGATGCGTGTGTAGGTGTGGCAGGGTTTGCCCCGCCCCCTCTGCAGGGTCACCTGAGTGATGAGGGGGTCAGGGGTCGATCGTGAGTTTTCACCATACCTCCTGATAGTTCCCAGTATAACATTGTGATGTTTCAGACCATACCGTGAGCATAATCTTCAATAAAGGATGGATACATTTAGATGAAATTATGTTCTGTGTGTTATTGTTCAGTCCTGCATGGGGGTATACACACACACACACACACACACACACACACACACAATTTAGTGTTGGGATTTTGGGTTGTCCTGTTATCAAACTGATAAAATGGTGACTTTATATTAATGACATCTGTTTTGTCATAGTGTTTATAGTACAGTTGTGCCAGAAGAAATTGCACATAAATCATAATCTAAAGATGTATCACTCACAATTCTAATCTTCTGATTCTAGGGAAATGTGGCTGCATTCAGTCTTAAAGTTAACTCGATGTATTCAAGCCCATTGCATTCAAACCAACAAATAGAGCAAGAGGATAATCTCTGACCACACGTTTACAACTCTCCAATTTCCCACATTCCGGGGGAGTTGTACTATGGACCCTGTGACTAGTGCTACCTTTTATAGAGTGTTGTTTGAACGAATGATTACAAGGAGTCAGTTAATCTCAGCAAAGGATTTAGAAGTAGACGGGCACATGTTCCTAGACATGAGCTCCGGTACAGCCAACGGTAGCAGTATGGAACTGGGGGAGTGCATCCAAAATACGGGCTTCCATGAGGATGATGAGACAGAGGATGCTGTTGGTGGAGATGAAGAGAACAGGACTTCGACGGTCAAGATGTCCCCGGGCAGAGAGGAGGATACTTATACCCAAATCAAACCTTACGCGGGCATGCCTAAAGAGGTCCTGCTTTTATATTCAGTCCAAGCTCGCTACCGACTGCCCCGGGAGATCCTGTTCTGGCTGACCATTGTGTGCACCTTGGCGCTGGTCGCACTGACCATCACGGTGATCGTTATGTCGCCCCGTTGCCTCAGCTGGTGGCAGTCGTCTCCTGTGTACCAGATATACCCACGTTCCTTCAAGGACTCAGACAGCGATGGTATCGGAGACCTCAAAGGTAGTATATTCCTAATTGTTTAGAGTAGTCTATTTTCTTGTAGCCTACCCGGTGTTCATATTCATTCCTAATTCAGAAAACTTTGGTCAGCACTGTGAGCACTATCCAACTCCTATGAATTATGGTGCATATTACTCGGCCTATGGCTCACCATTCTATTTGATGAGTCTATTTAAGAACATAATGAGTGCTTTCATGGAGTCATTACCACCGGGTAGTGAAGTCAGAGGATTGTTGTTCCTGCTTTGAATTGCACTTGTTTTACGCATCACTCGTTTTACAGGCTTACATTAGGTGGTCATTAACATCAGTCTCCAAACATCCCCTCATATTCCCCGTAATCAAGGATACAAAACATCCTGAGCAACAAACCTGTTACAGGCCCAATACTCTTACTGCAGCCTTCCTCTATAAGAACTACCACAGCTCCAGCTAAGAGGTCTGGTCCTTCATGGTACAGTAGATATTGGGCTCCTGGGGGGCGCAGCGGTCTAAGGCACTGCATCTCAGTGCTAGAGGCATCACCACAGACACCCTGGTTCGAATCCAGGCTGTATAACAACCGGGCATTATTGGGAGTCTCGTAGGGTGGCGCACAATTGGCCTAGCGTCGTCCATGTTTGGCCGGTGTAGGCCGTCATTGTAAATAAGAATTTGACTTGCCTAGTTAAATAGATTAAAATAAAAATATATTGGCTTTCCCCCTTAGCCAGAGAGTTAATGGTTCAAGCCAAACCTTGAATATTGCACAATAACTATATAGATAGTGTCAAATTTCAGAAAGCTAAGAATTATGTGTGTCAGAGTTCTAAGGTTCATGCACGGACATTTAGTTTAGCCACTGTTGATTAACATTGCTGCACCTTATGTTCAGGCATCTTGGATAAACTGGATCACTTTCAGTACCTGAACATCAAGGCCATCTGGATCAGTCCGTTCTACAAGTCTCCCATGAAAGACTTTGGCTATGATGTGGAAGACTTTAGAGACATCGATCCACTCTTTGGCTCCATGCAAGACTTTGATGACCTCCTTGCTGCCATGCATGACAAAGGTGAGCAATTTGGACAAAATATGTATATTTTAATAACTGTAATAGTAGTACAATTCCTCACTTATTATCCACCGCTCTCCTAAGTGTCACCTTTGACCTCTCTTCCCCCAGGGTTGAAGCTGATCATGGATTTTATCCCTAACCATACCAGTGACACGCACCAGTGGTTCAACCTCAGCAGTAGTGGACATGCACAGTACAAAGACTACTATATCTGGGCCAACTGCAATACTACCCACGCCCCCAACAACTGGGTGAGGATCATTTTCACTCTGTCATTGATTATTATTATTTAAGTTCTATTTGTAGAGGGATGACCAGAACAGAGTATTAACCAAATAACTGTACTCCCGTGTGTGTGTGTGTGTGTGTGTGTGTGTGTGTGTGTGTCTGTGTCTTCGACCCAGGTGAGTGTGTTTGGGAACTCTTCCTGGACGTATGTTGAGGAGAGGCAGCAGTGTTACTACCACCAGTTCCTCAAGGAGCAACCCGACCTCAACTTCCGCAACCCACATGTTCGGAGAGAGATGACTGTAAGATATTACTCATGCACACACACACAATATGTGGCCGATCTAAAGACATGTTCCGAACTTTGTTGACTAGTAAGTATTTTTGAAACCTCTCGCTTTGGGCTGGATGTGTCTGTGTAGTTTATACATGCATAATCTATGAGCAGAATTACCGTGTTACCTCAATTAGCCACAAAATCTCTAGTATGAAAGCGACAAGTTTTTTTGGAAGCTGTGCTGCTCCATTTTCCCTACATTTCCCCCTACGTGGGCCAGCCCTAGAACCCAAACAATTCCAGTTGTAGACAATGAGCCTCAGCCCCTTGCCATTTAAGTGACAGCAAGCAAGATACAAACAGCAGAGCGAGAGCAATGACACGGTGCACGTATCTGCACATATGTGACGTAGTACGCAATTTTCGGGGACCACTTTTGGCTCATGAGCACTACTTTCAGAACTACTGGCAAAAAGGTATACAAAATAATCTCTTTAATCAAATAATGATACATTTATCATGCTATAGACATGATTTATTTCCTAGCTATAAGACCCAGTTTCCAAAGGAATGATAGAGTCAGAGGGGGGGGCTGAGTGATGAATGAGAGTGAGAGTGGCCTAGCCCTGTTTTAGGTGATGATTGATGTGCTGTGTGAATGAGGAACAGAGAGGAGTTGTTTTCAACCCCATTCACCCCCTCTAGTCTCTTCTCACGTGAGTCTACCTAGGCCGGGGGAAGAGGGAGTCTGGTGTCCCTCTCATGTCACAGAGAAGCCTTTATACTCAGTTAGCTGGCACGGTAAGGTTTACCCGAGAGAAAATAATCCAGGCCATCTCCTATGTTCACGCAAGTACAAAACTGGGATCTCAGCAGCCTTTACCAATGTGTTGCTACATTTGCTGTGGTTATTGATTGATGTTTTATCCTCTGCTTTAGTGGCCAGGTTACTCATTATCTCTGAGTAGTTACTATGGTTTTTACAACTGGAGACAGAGTCAGAGAGCCCAAAGTGAAGGACACGGACCATGTTTAACCAGTGTATGCCTGTGTTTTATCTATTGATGAGTGACTAGGTGTGTCAAATGACATCTGTGGACCTTAGTTATGAGAACAAGCAGACATTATACTAGACGTGAGTTACAATGTTACAATCAATACATTCATGTTGAAATAACTATCATATGTACACTGAAGAAAAACATAAATGCAACATGCAACAATTTCAAAGATTTTTACTGAGTTACAGTTTCTCTGTGGAAATTAGTCAATTGAAATAAACGCCATACATGCTGTCTCCCATTTGCCCGGTACAGTTGAAACCGGAATTAATACTTGAAGAGCACACTTCTCCAGTGTGCCAGTGGCCATCGAAGGTGAGCATTTGCCCACTGAAGTTGGTTACGATGCAGAACTGCAGTCAGGTTAAAACCCTGGTAAGGAAGATAAGCATGCACATGAGCTTCCCTGAGATGGGTTTCTGATAGTTTGTGCAGAAATTCTTTGGTTGTGCAAACCCACAGTTTCATCAGCTGTCTGGGCGACTGGTCTCAGATGATCCAGCAGGTGAAGATGCCAGATGTGGAGGTCCTGGGCTAGTGTGGTTGTATTTTTTTCACGTTTATGTGGTCTGCATCTGTAAGGCTGGTTGGACATACTGCTAAGTTCTCTAAAACGGTATTGGAGAGGCTGCTTATGGTATAGAAATAAATATTAAATGATCTGGCAACAGCTCTGGTGGACATTCCTGCAGTCAGCATGCCAATTGCATGCTTCCTCAAAACTTGAAACGCCTGTGGCATTGTGTTGTGACAAAACTGCACATTTGAGTGACCTTTTATTGTCCCAGCACAAGGTGCACAGGTGTAATGATCATGTTGTTTAATCAGCTTCTTCATATGCCACACCTGTCAGGTGGATGGATTATCTTGGAAAAGGAGAAATGCTCACGAACATTGATGTAAGCTTTCTGTGAGTTTGCACAATTTCTGCTGTGTTTTATTTCAACTCATGAAACATGGGAACAACACTTTACATGTTGCATTTATATTTTTCATTCAGTGTATATACAGTTGAAGTCGGAAATTTACATACACTTAGGTTGGAGTCATTAAAACTCGTTTTTCAACCTCTCCACAAATTTCTTGTTAACAAACTATAGTTTTGGCAAGGACATCTACTTTGTGCATGACAACTAATTTTTCCAACAATTGTTTACAGACAGATTATTTCACTTATAATTCACTGTATCACAATTCTAGTTGGTCAGAAGTTTACATACACTAAGTTGACTGTGCCTTTCAACGGCTTGGAAAATTAACGAAAATTATGTCATGGATTTAGAAGCTTCTGATAGGCTAACTGACATCATTTGAGTCAATTGGAGGTATTTCAAGGCCTTCCTTCACACTCAGTGCCTCTTTGCTTGACATCATGGGAAAATCAAAAGAAATCAGCCAAGACCTCAGAAGAAAAATTGTCTGGTTCATCCTTGGGAGCAATTTCCAAATGCCTGAAGGTATCACGTTCATCTGTACAAACAATAGTATAAACACCATGCACCCACGCAGCCGTCATACCGCTCAGGAAGGAGATGTGTTCTGTCTCTTAGAGATGAATGTACTTTGGTGCGGAAAGTGCAAATCAATCCCAGAACAGCAAAGGACCTTGTGAAGATGCTGGAGGAAACAGGTACAAAGTATCTATATCCACAGTAAAACGAGTCCTATATTGACATAACCTGAAAGGCCACTCAGCAAGGAAGAAGCCACTGCTCCAAAACCGTCATAAAAAAGCCAGACTACGGTTTGCAACTGTACATGGGGACAAAGATCATACTTTTTGGAGAAATGTCCTCTGGTCTGATGAAACAAAAATAGAACTGTTTGGCCATAATGACCATCGTTATTTTTGGAGGAAAAAGGGGGAGGCTTGCAAGCCGAAGAACACCATCCCAACCGTGAAGTACGGGGTGGCAGCATCATGTTGTGGGGGTACTTTGTTGCAGGAGGGACAGGTGCACTTCACAAAATAGATGTTATCATGAGGCAGGAAAATTATGTGGATATATTGAAGCAAGACATCAGTTAAAGCTTGGTTGCAAATGAGTCTTCCAAATGGACAATGACCCCAAGCATACTTCCAAAGTTGTGGCAAAATGGCTCAAGGACAACAAAGTCAAGGTATTGGAGTGGCCATCACAAAGCCCTGACCTCAGTCCTATAGAACATGAAAAAGCATGTGCAAGCAAGAAGGCCTACAAACCTGACTCAGTTCCACCAGCTCTGTCAGGAGGAATGGGCCAAAATTCACCCAATTTATTGTGGGAAGCTTGTGGAAGAATACCCGAAACATTTGACCTAAGTTAAACAATTTAAAGGCAATGCTACCAAATACTAATTGAGTGTAAAACTTCTGACCCACTGGGAATGCGATGAAAGAAATAAAAGCTGAACTAAATCATTTTCTCTACTATTATTCTGACATTTCAAATTCTTAGGATCACCACTTTATTTTAACTGACCTAAGACAGGGAATTTTTCTAGGATTAAATGTCAGGAAATGTGAAGAAAAATGACTGGGCCCTGCTTTCTTCATGCTGCAGATTTTCTATGTGATTTTAAAAGCCATGTATAACTGCTTCCGTTCATCTCTCTCTTCAGGAGATTGTTCGTTTCTGGCTGGAGAAAGGAGTGGATGGGTTCCGTATGGACGCTGTGAAGCACATCCTAGAGGCCAAGCACCTGAGGGATGAGCCCCAAGTGGACCCACAACAAGATCCTGTAAGCCTCCTCATTTCAGCCCATATACCTCTGATCGTGGGGTAGGCTGTACCAGATTTTCCCCCTAATCACTCTTGTGAATTAGATACAGAGAAAAGGTCTAAGGAAGGCACTCAAAGGCCTGACAAAATTAGTATGTTTTAATGTAAAGTGACGCCTAACAACATTACTTCATCACAGAGTAATAGCATGGGCATACTATAACAGGCTGCCAGATTGTTCAGCATAGGGGAATGAACTTTCCCCTGGAGAGAACGAGGCGCCAGGCTTTCTGATAGGCTACGTTCTCACAGGGAAGGGATTACTAGGAGCATATTTCTGTGGATTTGAGAGTCACCGTTATTTTCCTCATTCGGCACAATTACACCAAGCCTCAGCGGTAGCACAGTAACTAGAGAAGGATTGTGGAGGAAGTAACCTCCACTGATACCATCTCTCCCGTCTTCTCTCTCCCCCCTCTGGCCCTGGTTTTCCTCTTTCTTCCCCCCTCTCACCCATTTCAGGATACAATTGACACAGAGTTTGAGCTCCACCATGACTACACCACCACTCAGTTAGGGCTGCATGATATCCTGCAGGCCTGGAGGGGAGAAATGGACGTCTACAGTAGAGAGCCAGGCCGATACAGGTATCCCACTATCCATTTCACCTTCCATAATTTGTCAGTAACCCTTTATATATGTGTAATACTGCTGTTATTACTCCAGTAACAACATTGTTAAAAACATGTTGTACATTGTACTACCTAGGTATAATGGAAACTTAATATCAAGCGCTACAGATTTTTCATATTCTGACTCACCTTGAAGTTAGTAGTATATTTCAATTTGTATTGTCCTAACGTCCAACAGGTTTATGGTAGCTGAGTCCTATGACTATGAGGAGACTGACAAGACCATGATGTACTATGGGACACCCTACGTTAAAGAGAGCGACTTCCCTTTCAACTTCTATCTGATGGACCTGCCAACTGATCTGACTGGAACTGGGGCTCAAGGCCTGGTCAATCTGTGGATGGCCAACATGCCAGTAGGGAAATGGCCAAACTGGGTGGTAAGTGGTTAGAAAAACAGAACTTGTCAACATCAGACATGTAAAAATGCAGTGTAACATTATGAGATAGCAGATACAAAGCTGTATTGATAAGAATTGCACATCAAAAACAGCATTTACCCCTGAGGAATGGTTCCATTCTGTCTTTAGGTTGGGAACCACGATAAACCTCGTATCTCCTCCAGTGTTGGCCAGGAGTACATTAAAGTGATCAACATGCTACTGCTCACCCTGCCCGGCACACCCAGCACTTACTATGGAGAGGAGATAGGCATGATGAACATCAATGTGACCATTGACGAGATCCAGGACCCCTTTGGAAAGTTTAACCCTGTAAGTGTACCGAACCTAGAATGCATCCACTGAAGTCAAATGTTTTGTACGTTGATAGAAATTTCATGGCTGACATGATTCCATATTCTACATGACAGACCATTGTAGCTCTTTCTACACAATATATTTATATCTGAACATTTTATTGAACAAGCCCTTGGTCTACAGTAGGATCAGCACTCAACCTGTTCTGGGCCTGCTTGTACAACAGTCAACATCCAGGACTCTAATGTTGACACATGTGCCTGTCCCATACTGTAGAATGCCAGTCGTGACCCTCAGAGGTCCCCCATGCAGTGGAGTGATGGGCCGAATGCTGGCTTCAGTGATGCCAATCATACCTGGCTGCCTTTGCACCCACACCACACAACAGTTAATGTGGAGGTAGAGTACACTCCTCTTTTAGTGATGAGATCTGGGTTATACTTCCGAGTGGAACATTGAAACTCCAGGATTCCGTGTTCGCAATTTTTTGTGTGTAAAATCAACAATTCCCGGCATATTATTACTGTTTTATATTTTAGTCATTTAGCACAGGGTTTCCCAAAGTCGGTCCTGGGGCCTCAGCTTTCGGTTTTTGCCCTATAGCTCTTACACAGCTCATTCAAGAAACCAACTCATCAACAAGCTTTGATGATTTGAATCAGCTGTGTAGTGCTAGGGCAAAAACCAAAAGGTGCACCTGGGGGGAACCGAGTTTGGGAACGTTGATTTAGCAGACGCTCTTATCCAGAGCGACTTACAGGAGTAGTTAGAGGTAAGTGCCTTAAGGGCACAGACATCTGTTTCACCTAGTTGGCTTAGGGATTCGAACCAGCAAACCTTCGGTTACTGGCCCAACGCTCTTAACCGCTAGGCTACCTGCCACCCCTATTATGAAAGGGTATGATAATTTGACCAATCACTGCACCATTTCTGCATTAAACAGGCAAATCGTCACAATATCGTCTCATAAAAATGACCCATTACCGCAGTATAAAAAAAGGCCTCGCAATTTCAACTAATCATTGCACATTTACTGCATGGTATGGTTCAATCAAGCCACACATCAACAAACTTTTCCCCTCGTCAGCGCATTTTCGCGACAAATTGGACAAAATCATTGCATATCACCATGCAAAATGTCAGAATTGCTGCAGCAAAATCAAGCAATCAATCAATCACAAATACAGTTTCATGAAAACCTGGTGGGACTGAAAAGAACAGTATTATGAGGTTGTCTGTATAGTAGTTCACTGTCATCGGATTGATACAATCAATTCTCTGTTCTATTCTCCATGCCCTCTCCAGGCTCAGCAGAAAGACAGCGGGTCAGTTCTGTCTCAGTACCGGGCCCTGAGTCTCCTGCGACAGGCCCAGCTGCCTCTCCATCGGGGTTGGATGTGCTACATCTGGAGCGATGCGGATGTCTTTGCCTTTCTGAGGGAGATAGACGGCTTGGACAAGGCCTTCCTCGTGGTGCTCAACTTTGGAGCGGACTCTGTTATAAACCTCTCGGCCATAACAGAGTTGCCGGAGCAGCTAACACTTCATATGAGTACCAAGCAGGAAAACTATGGGATGCCGGTGATTAAATCTTCAATTGCCACGGCGCGAGGGGAGGGGCTGCTACTTGAGTACTCCACCCACATGCGGTTCAACCCTGGCCACGCCTCCCAGTGTTTTGTCTCAGAGAAGGCCTGCTATCTGGGAGTCTTGGACATTCTGTATAAGTGCTGAGTACTGCAGCCTCAGAGTGGGAGGAGAAATCACCATGTCCTCGACAATCAAATGTGTTATGATGAGACTGGCTGTGATTGAGTCAGTGTATGTTCAAATAAGTTGACTGTTTGTTCAAAAAGTTTATTTGTTCTCATTAAAAACGGCATTCATTTTCCAAATGTCATTCTCTTCTCACCACAAATATGCAGATGAAACAACTTACTTGCAGTTCCCACCCTTCTAATGTCACGACTGTCATACTGCAGATCAGGGGTGTCACTCATTTGTCCCCGGGGGCGGCATTCGGTCTTCACGAGGTCCGGGTGCTGCATTGAAAATGTGTTATTTCCTCACTGTCAAAATGAGCAAAAGATAGTCCTCTATCCATTGTTTTTGGTATTTTAATTTGGGTGATTATTAGTGAGTTGGACACAGTCCGGAAACTGTATAAATGTAGGTCTGTTATCATTACTACACTGTTTTGATTTGGTTTTAGTCATTTTAAAGTATACAGAACAAAAATATAAATGCAACATATAAAGTGTTAAAAGATCCCAGAAATGTTCCAAATGCACAAAAAGCTTATTTCTCCACAATGTTGTGCACAAATTTGTTTACATCCCTGATAATGAGCATTTCTCTTTTGCCAAGATAATCCATCCACCTGACTGGTGTGGCATATCAAGAAGCTGATTAAACAGCTTGATCATTATACCGATGCATGTTGTGCTGAGGACAATAAAAGGCTACAGTTTTGTTACACAACACCACAGATGTCTCAAGTTGAGGAAGCATGCAATTGGCATGCTGACTGCATGAATGTCCACCAGAGTGTTTAAATGTTAATTTCTCTACCATAAGCCACCAACATCATTTTAGGAAATTTTGCAGTGTGAACAGCTGATAAAACTGTGGGTTTGCACAACCAAAGAATTTCTGCTCAAACTTTCAGAAACCGTCTTAGGGAAGCTCATCTGCATGCTCCTCGTTCTCACAAGGGTCTGTAACCAACTTCAGTGGGCAAATGCTCACCGTTGATGGCCACTGGCTGGCGATGTGTGCTCTTCACGGATAAATCTTGGTTTTAACTGTACCAGGTAGATGGCAGAGATCGTTATGGCTTTTTTGTGGGTGAGCAGTTTGGTGATGTCATCCTTGTGAACAAAGTGCCCCATGGTGGGGTTATGGTATGGGCAGGCATAAACTACAGACAATGAACACAATTATATTTTGAATGCATAGAGATACAGTGACGAGATCCTGAGGCCCATTTTTGTGCCATTCATCCTCCGGCATCACATGTTTTAGCATGATTATGCACAGGCCAATGTTGCAAGGATCTGTACACAATTCCTGGAAACTGAAAATGTTCCACTTCTTCCATGGCCTGCATACTCACCAGATATGTCACCCATTGAGCAAGTTTGGGATGCTCTGTATCAACATGTACATCAGCGTGTTCCAGTTCCTGCCAATATCCAGCAACTTCTCACAGCCACTGAAGAGTGGGACAACATTCCACAGGCCACAACCAACAGCCTGATCAACTCTATACGAAGACGATGTGTCACGCTGCATGAGGCAAATGGTGGGTACTGACTGGTTTTCTGATATACCCCCTAATTTTTTAAAGGTATCTGTGACCAACAGATGCATATCTGTATTCCCAGTCATGTGAAATCCATAGATTAGGGCCTAATTAATTATTTACTAATATGAACTAACTCAGTAAAAAAATAGAAATTGTTGTCTTTATATTTTGAGTTCATACCCCCAATATTTTATTTTACTCAATCCCCCGTGGGTCAACCACACATGTATCTCTATATGGCTCTGATGAGTTCTCCTTCCGCCTGTTTTTGGTCTTCTGCTGGTTCAGGCCCAGCTCTGTGTGGAGAAAGGCCAGCTGTCGAGCACTCTGAGTGGGGGAGGGAGAGAGACAGGAGTGGGCTGTCAGGTCAGCCTGAGAACAGCAATGTATAATAGTGTAATCCTCTTACCTGAGTCCATATCAACAATGCCAACATGTTTTATAACTCAACAACCTTGGTTGGCAGGTTAGTGATGCTTATTACAGTGTTTATGATTATGTAGTGTTCATAAATCTACACTAACTCATGCACTATATATGGAATAGGGTGCCACTCAGATGGTTTATGGGTCAGAGATTGATCAGTTCATATTGTCGTGGACTCTATAAAAGAAGGGATATCATGAGAGAACCCATAGATACCTCAGTCAGAGACAGTTCAAAGTCCCCTGGGCCAAAGTGGTCTGCTCCCGGTTGAAGGTCCAGAATGACACTGGGTGTGGGCTCAGATTCTGGATACAGAGATGACAACACACAAACAACAAATTAGCAAACAAATCAGCATGGTTCATCATGTCCAATACAAGTGGCCGATCTCTGTCAACATGACCACATCAGAGGTTGTCATTAGGGATGAAGGGTTCTGATCGGAATGTGCCATCAGTGGCTGCAGTCAGGCGGAGTGCAACAATATCCAGTCGCTCTAGTAGCAAAATGGTCATTTAATCAATAGTAGCGAAGATATTTTAGGCTGGGTACAACAGCAATATATGTTTCCCCTATAATGTAGTGAGTGTCTGGTGTGTTCTGTAGTGTTTCCTCCTGTGATCACAGCTTGATGAGAAGAGCAAAGGAAACAAGAGGAGCTCTAATTCTGAAAAGTCCTCAGTCATTTCTCTCTAATCTGACTACTGCTCTCCTAGGCTCCCTCCCTCCCTCTTGTCCTCCCTCCCTCTCTCCTCAATGTGCTGTGTTTCACAAGCCTCCTCCTGACCTTGCCAGAGCCCAGTGTATTGTTCCTTATCTCTCCTGCTGATACACTATCTCATGAACATGCTAATGAACCCGGCTGTGGGTGTGCGATCAGCACTTTATCAATGACAGAGGAGAGCGGTAGAGATTAGTGAGAGACCCTCTCTGCCTATGCACACAAGTGTGTGTATGTCTGTGAGTGACAGAAAATTAGACCGAGTGAATGTGTGTGTGAGTAACAGAGTAGGAGACAGTGTGTGGTTGAGAGAAAGATGTACAAACACAACCCACATTTATGTCTATTTATTTTCCCTTTTGCACGTTAACTATTTGCACACCGTTACAACACTGTATATAGACATATGACTTTGGAAATTCTGTGAGTGTAATGTTTACTATTAATTTATTTATTTCACATGTTTATCATCTACTTCACTTGCTTTGGCAATGTTAACATATGTTTCCCATGCCAATAAAGGCCTGATGTGAGATTATTAAGGAGCGGTAACGAGCTAGAGTAAGTCCCTCACTGTGGGAATCAGTATGATTCACTGACACTGATTCACATAGAGCTGCTGTGCTACAAGGTGACCTCTGCTCTGTACTGGAAATAAACTCCTACACTTCTAGCAATGATCTATTACAGCAGTCTCCTGAGGAACACACACTCCTCTAGTGGGACATGAATCTGACCACACTGCTGCTCTTCGGGAAGAACAAAACTATGGACAATTCTGGGACAATGAGCCTTCATAGGAATGTGCTTCAGGTAGAGGAACTGTTTCATGTCCATCTGCTCACCAGATACAGGGTGACCATTGAGGTGTGTGTGAACTGCTTCCTGAAGTCTCTCCTCGTACTTGTGTACTCCGGCTACAGGCACTCTGTTGTCTTCTATGTAGGCTGTGAGCAGCATGGAGGGGTAGTGCTGTGGAATACACACATACGAAACCGCTCATTTATATTATGAAGCCCTTTTTATCTCAGCAGTTGTCACAAACTGCTATACAGATACGCAGCCTAAAACTCCAAAGAGAAAAAGCACAGAGTTTAAAAGTTGTTTAGGCAATGTTTGCATATTATTTTATGGTTTTGTGTTAAGTACAGTAAGGTTTATAAGCAAACCTGAGGTGTAATGTTATGACAGGGGCAGTAGGAGGCAATAGTGTCCCTTTGGCAGGGGTCTGACATGGGGTCGCCCCATTCCCCCCTCTCCTCCAGCGTCAGGGGTAGACTGGGGTCCTGCATAGTGCCCAGCACATCAAGGAAAGGTGCCTGGAGATAGAAGAGAACACCTAACGAGTGACTTGTGAGGGTGAAGGCCTAATCCTTACTCAAGATATGTGGCCATACTGTAACTTGAACTATTTTTATCCTTTATTTAACTAGGCAAGTCAGTTAAGAACAAATTATTTTTAACAATGACGGCCTACTGGGGAACAGTGGGTTAACTGTCTTGTTCAGGGGCAGATCGACAGATTTTTAACTTGTCAGCTCGGGGACTCGATCCAGCAACCTTTCGGTTACTGGCCCATTGCTCTAACCACTAGGCGACTCTGAGATGCTGGCCTTTTAGAGTTCTTCTGTTCAGTGTCTGTGTTCTTTTTCCCATCTTAATCTTTTATTTTTATTGGCCAGTCTGAGATATGGCTCTTTCTTTGCAACTCTGCCTAGAAGGCCAGCATCTCTGAGTCGCCTCTTCACTGGTGACGTTGAGACTGGTGTTTTGTGGGTATTATTTAATGAAGCTGCCAGTTGAGGACTTGTGAGGCGTCTGTTTCTCAAACTAGACACTCCAATGTACTTGTCCTCTTGCTCAGTTGTGCACTGGGGCCTCCCACTCCTCTTTCTATTCTGGTTAAAGACAGTTTACGCTGTTCTGTGAAGGGAGTAGTACACAGCTTTGTGCGAGATCTTCAGTTTATTGGCAATTTCTCGCACTGAATAGCCTTCATTTCTCTGAACAAGAATAGACTGACGAGTTTAAGAAGAAAGGTATTTGTTTCTGGCCATTTTGAGCCTGTCATCAAACCCACAAATGCTGATGCTCCAGATACTCAACTAGTCTAAATAATGACAGTTATATTGCTTCTTTAATCAGGACCACAGTTTTCAGCTGTGCTAACATAATTGCAAAAGGGTTTTCTAACGATCAATTAGCCTTTTAAAATGATTAACTTGGATTAGCTAACACAACGTGCCATTGGAACAGGAGTGATGGTTGCTGACAATGGGCCTCTGTACGCCCATGTAGATATTCCATTAAAAATCTGCCGTTTCCAGCTAAAATACTCATTTACAACATTAACAATGTCTACACTGTATTTCTGATTATTTTATGTTTTTTTTAATGGATGAAAAATGTGCTTTTCTTTCAAAAACAAGGACATTTCTAAGTGACCCCAAAATTCTGAACGGTAGTACATATATATATTTTTACATTGTTTGCAAACTGATATGTGACACAGGCAAAACAGGCAAGCCCCCCCCAAAATGATATTAAAATATATATGCATACAGTTGAAGTCGGAAGTTTACATACACTTAGGTTGGAGTCATTAAAACTCGTTTTTCAACCACTCCACACATTTCTTGTTAACAAACTATAGTTTTGGCAAGTCGGTTAGGACATCTACTTTGTGCATGACACAAGTAATTTTTCCAACAATTGTTTACAGACAGATTATTTCACTTATAATTCACTGTATCGCAATTGCAGTGGGTCAGACATTTACATACACTAAGTTGACAGCCTTTAAACAGCTTGAAAAATGCCAGAAAATTGTGTCATGGCTTTAGAAACTTCTGAAAGGCTAATTTACATTATTTGAGTCAATTGGAGGTGTACCTGTGGATGTATTTCAAGGCCTACCTTCAAACTCAGTGCCTCTTTGCTTGACATCATGGGCAAATCAAAAGAAATCAGCCAAGACCTCAGAAAAAACATTGTAGACCTCCACAAGTCTGGTTCATCCTTGGGAGCAATTTCCAAACACCTGAAGGTACCACGTTCATCTGTACAAACAATAGTACGCATATTGCTCAGGAAGGAGACGCGTTCTGTATGCATACTGCTCAGGAAGGAGATGCGTTCCTAGAGATGAAAGTACTTTGGTGTGAAAAGAGCAAATAATTCCCAGAACAACAGAAAAGGACCTTGTGAAGATGCTGGAGGAAACAGGTACAAAAGTATCTATATCCACAGTAAAACGAGTCCTATATCGACATAACATGAAAGGCCACTCAGCAAGGAAGAAGCCACTGCTCCAAAACCATCATAAAAAAGCCAGACTACAGTTTGCAACTGCACATGGGGACAACGATTGTACTTTTTGGAAAAATGTCCTCTGGTCTGATGAAACAAAAATAGAACTGATTGGCCATAATGACCAGCGTTATGTTTGGAGGAAAAAGGGGAGGCTTGCAAGCCCAAGAACATCATCCCAACCGTGAAGCACAGGGGTGGCAGCATCATGTTGTGGGTGCTTTGCTGCAGGAGGGACTGGTGCACTTCACAAAATAGATGACATCATGAGGGAGGAAAATTATGTGGATATATTGAAGCAAGACATCAAGACATCAGTCAGGAAGTTAAAGCTTGGTCGCACATGGGTCTTCCAAATGGACAATGACCCCAAGCATACTTCCAAAGTTGTGGCAAAATGGCTTAAGGACAACAAAGTCAAGGTATTAGAGAGGCCATCACAAAGCCCTGACCTCAATCCCATAGAAAATATGTGTGCAGAACTGAAAAGCATGTGCGAGCAAGGAGGCCTACAAACCTGACTCAGTTACACCAGCTCTGTCAGGAGGAATGGGCCAAAATTCACCCAACTTATTGTGGGAAGCTTGTGGAAGGCTACCCGAAACGTTTGACCGAAGTTAAACAATTTAAAGGCAATGCTACCAAATACTAATTGAGTGTATGTAAACTTCTGACCCTCTGGGAATGTGAAATAAAAGCTAAAATAAATAATTCCCTCTACTATTATACTGACATTTAACATTCTTAAAATAAAGTGGTGATTCTTACTGACCTAAGACAGGGCATTTTTACTAGGATTAAATGCCAGGAATTGTAAAAAACTGAGTTTAAACAGTGGTGGGCCGTCAGGACAAGGCCTTCTCTGATGGCCTAAACATCATCAGAATATATATTTTAAAAAATATATATTTCCCACAAATATGTATTTAATTCTTCCCCAGAGTAAGAGTTACACTCTTCATTTCATAGCGTTCCTCTTGGTTGCACTGCTTCCAGCCCCATGTTGAGATTTGGAGGGCTGGTCTTTATTTTATCCAATCATATTCAGCCATCATGTGTTGCCAGGGGTCTAAAATCTGCCCTCAGGCCTTCAGAATCAACAGTGCGGGTGCTTGTAGCTTAAAGTGAATGGAAATTAAAATTTAGTGTCAATCAATCAGCTTTAGAGTTGGCTATTGTACGCCTGCTGGCTGGCTCCAGTGTTACACAGGAGCCAGCGGCGTAGTGCCTGCACGTCTTTTGATTGGATTACCAATATTAAGAGGCAGGTCCTATATGGGCAGGTCTCAGAACTAGGAAACTGAAATTGATCAACGAATTACTACTAAGCTGTTTTTTCAACCCACAATGGCGGAAGGAGAAGATATCGATTTGGTCGAGGATATAATTATAACGCCATTCTCAAGACAAACTTTTCAAGAAAAGTTAGACATTGTCAGGAGAGGTAGACGCCGACGCTACAAAGACAGGCTCCGAGAAGCACTGCAAACTGTACTGCTGGGAATGCCTATTATTTGCAAGTGATCGATTTGGTGTTTGGAGCCACACTGGCTTTGCAAACCTGAGTTGTCTAACCAAGGCAGCAACGAGACACCAAAGTACGGCTGGGCACTTACAAACAATGGTGCTTTTGAAAACTTTTGGGGACACCCGATTGGATCTACAGCTCAACGAACAAGCGCGCAGGGCAACGAAGCTGCACAATGAAAAGGTATTGTACTCTTCCCCTGCAATTCTCTGAATAAAAATATCAATTTCAAGGTGACGCAACACCTGGTTTTATACTACGTTTCTGTCTAAATGTATAGTGTCTACAGCCATGGCATCATAATGATGGTAATAAGAGGTAGATTAATTTGGGTGGGACTGTGTAGGACTTCACTGAAGGCCCAGGCCCCAGAACCACGGCACGCTACTGAGTTTAAATATATTTGGCTAAGGTGTACGTAAACCTCCGACTTCAACTGTATATATATATATATATATATATATATATATATATATATATATATATATATATATATATATATATATATATATATATATATATTACATTTTATTAATTAATTAATTAATTAATTTCTACTCAAAATGTGGGGCTCAAAACCCCACCGGCTCTACCCCACCTGCCCTGAATTACAGGTCGCCACTGTGTATTTCAATGGGGTATATGCACAGAAAGTTACACACAGGTTTGACAAGTAAAGATTCAGGCCTGAGAGAGCAGAGAAAATAGGGGTGGAAATGTGTGGGTGTGTGTTTTTGAAGGCTGCAGGTAGGGTTTACCTGTAGTGTGACAGCTCGTATGAGGTGGGGGTGTAGGTTGCATAGCGCCCCCACCAGTACGGCCCCAGCGCTGCGAGCGGTGAGGGCGGTCAGAGAGGGTCTCGACACCCCCAGGTCATAGAGCCTTTGGATACAGGCAGCCAGGTCCTCCACTCCTCTCGGTTTGCCCTCCATACGACCCTGTCTATGCCAGCCCAGGCCACGCTCACCTCCACCCCTACAACCACACATGTAGTCTGAGTGGTAAAACATTCAGAAGTGCTGCAAACTCCTTTTTTTACAAGACAGATAATAATATACAGTACCAATAAAGTTTGGACACACCTACTCATTCAAGGGTTTTTCTTCATTTGAACTATGTTCTACATTGTAGAATAATAGTGAAGACATAAAAACTATGAAATAACACATATGGAATCATGTAATAACCAAAAAAAAGTGTTAAACAAATCAAAATATATTTTAGATTCTTCAAAGTAGCCATCCTTTGCCTTGATGACAGCTTTGCACACTTGGCATTCACTCAAACAGCTTCATGCGTCTTGAAGGAGTTCCCACATATGCTGAGCACTTGTTGGCTGCTTTTCTTTCACTCTGTGATCCAAGTCATCCCAAACCATCTTAATTGGGTTGAGGTCGAGTGATTGTGGAGGCCAAGTCCCCTGGTGCAGCACTCCATCACTCTCCTTGGTCAAATAGCCCTTACACAGCCTGGAGGTGTGTTTTGGGACATTGTCCTGTTGAAAAACAAATGATAGTCCCACTAAGCTCAAACCAGATGGGATGGCATATTTGCTGCAGAATGCTGTGCTAGCCATGCTGGTTAAGTGTGCCTTGATTCTAAATAAATCACTGACAGTATCACCAGCAAAGCACCAACACACCTCCTCCTCCATGCTTCATGGTGGGAACCACACATGCGAAGATCATCCATTCACCTACTCTGCATCTCACAAAGACATAGGTTGGAACCAAAATTCTCAAATTTGGACTCTGTCCAAAGGACAGATTTCCACCGGTATAATGTCCATTACTCGTCCATTGCTCGTGTCTAATGTCCATTGCTCGTGTTTCTTGGCCCAAGCAAGTCTCTTCTTCTTTTTGGTGTCCTTTAGTGGTTTCTTTACTGCAATGAGACCACGAAGGCCTTGTTCACAAAGTCTCCCCTGAACAGTTGATGTTGAGATGTGTCTGTTAATTGAACTCTGTGAGGTGCAGTTGCCGATTTCTGAGGCTGGTAATTCTAAAGAACTTATTCTCTGAAGCAGAGGTAACTCTGGTATTTCCTTTCCTGTGGCGGTCCTCATGAGAGACAGTTTTATCATAGCGCTTGATGGTTTTTTCAACTACACATGAAGAAACTTTCAAAGTTCTTGGAATTTGCCAGATTGACTGACCTTCATGTCAAGTAATGATGGACTGTCGTTTCTCTTTGCTTATTTGAGCTCTTTTTCCGTTAATATGGTCTTGGTCTTTTACCAAATATGGCTATCTTCTGTATACCACCCCTACCTTGTCACAACACAACTGATTGGCTCAAACACATTAAGGAAAGAAATTCCACAAATTAATTTTTAACAAGGCACGCCTGTTAATTGAAATGCATTCCAGGTGACTACCTCATGAAGCTGGTTGAGAGAATGCCAAGAGTGTGCAAAGCTGTCATCAAGGCAAAGGGTGGCTACTTTGAAGAATCTCAAATATAAAATATATTTTGATTTGTTTAAAACCTTTTTTAGTTACGACATGATTCTATATGTGTTATTTCATAGTTTATGTCTTCACTATTATTCTACAATGCAGAAAATAGTAAAAATAAAGAAAAACCCTTGAATGAGTAGGTGTGTCCACATTTCTGACTGTTACTATATGTTCTACAGAAAACATTACAATGAAAGCACTAACAATTAATATAGCCACCCACAACAACAGACTTTATCCTGTAGGAACAGTTTTTCTGTGGCGCAAAGGCTTTTGGGAGTTGTAGCGCTACCTGACATGGCAGTAGGCCAGAGCCCAGCCATCCTCAAGCAGCAGTCTTCTGTCTGGGCTGAAGTCCATGTTAAGGTCCATGCCATAGGCTCCATACACATGCACCAGCAATGGAGCCCCCCTCAGCTCCTCCAGCATAGGTCTGTGGAAGAGAGTCAGTGGCACCATGGTACCGTCCTACAGGCCGAGAGAGAGAGAGTGTAGTAATCACTATACACACACAAAATATTACATACTGTTTTCGGAAAAAAACTGTGCTTGTGTGTGAGGGAATGTAACGTGTGTGTGAGCTCCTAGACTATGGTGTTTCATGAGCCTATGGTGAACCCTTACTGCAGGCTGGTATGTCATCAGTGGATTACCAAAATACAGTCCACACCCATCATTTCGGCATTGTATTCTTGAGGCTTTCCTCTCTGAGTGTGTGTGTGCACAATTCGGATCCAGTCTACCTGGCTGGGGGCCTCTAGTCGGGTGGTTTGATACTCCTGGGGGGTTCTGTGTTCCTCTGTGTCCTCCTGTAAGAGGAGCCTGTACTCCCTGGGGGAGTAGCGGTACAGGACAGGGGGGTGGACTGGAGACGACAGGAGGAACTCCAACCAGCCACCCTCCGTCAGCCCAGCCCTCTTGGTCTCTATGGCACAGGCCCACGGTGGCAGCTGAGAGGTGGAGGACAGTTCTGGTTAAAGGGATACTGCTAGATTCTAGCAATTAAGTTGTGGATGTCATATTTATGTCTATACGTGCAGTATGAAGGAAGTTAAGAGGTCGTTTCATGGCTTTGCCGGAATTTCAGTATTCGTTTAAGGCCTAGCTTTCATGGTACAGTATACTACCAGTACACCTGGCTAGGCAGTGCAGTGTTAAACATAGTCATGGCCATCAGAATGATAATCAACTGCCTTAGCAGGAGAAGAAATAGAGTAGCCTGTTAAAGGACCACAATGGAAACAAGTCTCTTGACTTGTATCCTCTGTCTGGTGTAACATTTGATGTATTTTAAAACTGTGGAATAAAAATGATACTAATCAAATAAGAGAGATGTCTTCATATAGCTCTTTCTGTCACCTGCAGGGTGGATGTGGTTGCTGGCTGAGATAGTGGGACCACCTGGAGTGCTAGCAGGCCTGAGGGGTCCCTAATGGCCAACACACAGTGGTCCTGGAGCACCTCCATGTCCTTCACAGCTGTCCCAGGACCAGGGCTACACACTGGGACCCAGTGTTTGATGGAGGGGGATGAGAGAGGTGCCCTCAACACCTGGGACAGCATAGAATAGAATCATATATTATATTGATAACACATGCATTTATCACGTCATGTACACACACAAACACAGTGTGCAACTGTGGTTGCTGTTTGTTTGAATGCAGATCCACTGATTTGTCCATAGAGAATATTTTTCCTTCAATGTCTATGGCGTTGTCTGAGGCAGTAGGCTACCTGGTACTCTAACAATATCTATGGGGTTGTCTGAGGCAGTAGGCTACCTGGTACTCTATCAATATCTATGGGGTTGTCTGAGGCAGTAGGCTACCTGGTACTCTATCAATATCTATGGGGTTGTCTGAGGCAGTAGACTACCTGGTACTCTATCAATGTCTATGGGGTTGTCTGAGGCAGTAGGCTACATGGTACTCTATCAATATCTATGGGGTTGTCTGAGGCAGTAGGCTACCTGGTACTCTATCAATGTCTATGGAGTTGTCTGAGTCAGTAGGCTACCTGGTACTCTATCAATATCTATGGGGTTGTCTGAGGCAGTAGGCTACCTGGTACTCTATCAATGTCTATGGAGTTGTCTGAGTCAGTAGGCTACCTGGTACTCTATCAATATCTATGGGGTTGTCTGAGGCAGTAGGCTACCTGATACTCTTGTCCAGGTCCAGTGTTGGCCAAGATGTACAGCTGGCCGTGGGAGTGCTCTACATGGTACAGCAGCTCAGGGAGGCGGGCCTGGACCAGGGTGGGCTCCATAAGGGGCTTGGCGCTGTCAATCAGCCACACCTCAGAGCTCCTCTTACTGCTGCAGTTAACAAGCACCAGCCTCTGGTCTCTGGAAAGACTCACCTCAACAAACACACTGTGGACAAAAGAAAACTTAAGAAAACAGAGCACTTTAACACATGTTCTCTGTGTTTTAATGGCTTGTGTCCTAACATGGCCTCTTCCAAACATTACAGTACATGATGTACACACAAACAGGTGTGACAAAGGGAGGTGTGTGTTTGTCTTACTCAGGCTGCTGTTCCTGGTAGACCAGGGTGCTTCTGGTCCCAGTGGCAGTCAGGTCCAGACGGAACACATGGTGACACTGGAGTTTCTGCTGACTGCTGTAGAATAGGATGTCATCTGTAGCCCATTCTACACACACACACACACACACACACACACACACACACACACACACACACACACACACACACACACACACACACACACACACACACATATACACACACCTTATTTTCTGTGTAGAAGAGTCCATACTAAACACAGTGCCTTTGGAAGGTATTCAGACCCCTTGACTTTTCCACATTTTGTTAAGTTACAGCCTTATTCTAAAATGGATTAATAAAAAATAAAAATCCTCAGCAATCTACACACAATAACCATAATGACAAAGCGAAAACAGGTTTTTAGAAAGGTTTGTAAATGTATTACCAATAAAAAAACAGAAATAGCTTATTTACATAAGTATTCTGCCCCTTTGCTATGAGACTCACAATTCTGCTCAAGTGCATCCTGTTTCCATTGATCATCCTTGAATTGTTTCTACAACTTGATTAGAGTCCACCAGTGGTAAATTCAATTGATTGGACATGATTTGGAAAGGCACACACCTGTCTATATAAGATCCCACAGTTGACAGTGTATGACAGAGCAAAAACCAAGCCATGAGGTCGAAGGAATTGTCTGTGGCACAGATCTGGGGAAGGGTACCAAAACATTTCTGCAGCTTTGAAAGTTCCCAAGAACACAGTGGCCTCCATCATTATTAAATGGAATAAGTTTGGAACCACCAAGACTCTTCCTAGAGCTGGCCGCCTGGCCAAACTGAGCAATCGGGGGAGAAGGGCCTTGGTCAGGGAGGTGACGAAGAACCCGACGGTCAGTCTGACAGAGCTCCAGAGTTTCTCTGTGGAGATGGGAGAACCTTCCAGAAGGACAATCATTTATGCAGCACTCCACCAATCAGGCCTTACTGGTAGAGTGACCAGACGAAGCCACTCCTCATTAAAAGGCACATGACAGCCCGCTTGGAGTTTGCCAGAATGCACCTAAAGACTCTCAGACGATGAGAAACAAGATTCTCTGGTCTGATGAAACCAAGATTGAACTCTTTGGCCTGAATGCCAAGCGTCACATCTAGAAGAAACCTGGCACCATCCCTACGGTGAAGCATGGTGGTGGCAGCATCATGCTGTGGGGATGCTTTTCAATTGCAGGGATTGGGAGACTCCTCAGGATCGAGGCAAAGATGAACGGAGCAAAGTACAGCGAGATCCTTGATGAAAACCTACTCCAGAGCACTCAGGACCTCAGACTGTGGCAAAGGTTCACCTTCCAACAGGACTACAACAATAAGCACACAGCCAAGACAACGCAAAAGTGGCTTCGGGACAAGTCTCAATGTCCTTGAGTGGCCCAGCCAGAGCCCGGACTTGAACCTGATCTAACATCTCTGGAAAGACCTGAAAATAGCTGTGCTGCAAAGCTCCACATCCAACCTGACAGAGCTTGAGGATCTGCAGAGAAGAATGGGAGAAACTCCCCAAATACAGGTGTGCCAAGCGTGTAGCGTCATACCCAAGAAGACTCACGGCTGTAATTGCTGCCTAAAGGTGCTTAGACAAAGTAATGAGTAAAGGGTCTGAATACTTATGTAAATGTAATATTTCACTTTTTTATTTTTGAATAAATTATCACCTTATTTTGCTTTGTCATTATGGGGTATGTAGATTTGAGGAAAAATATATATTTAATACATTTTATAATAAGGCTGAAAAGTTTCCCGAAGGCACAGTATAAAACTACATTGTTTATCTCCATGTTATTAACCCTCTCTCTCACCGACGCTGAAAACCTTGTCAATGGTGAGTAGAGGTTGAGGTGGGTCCAGGGAAGGTTCTCTGTCTCCTAGCTTGACCAGGACACACCTGGCCTCCTCTCTGTGGGGGGTCTTCACTGTGGCTGCCAGGGCATGCTCATTGGGGGAGAGACGCAACCTCTGGAGGCTCCAATCTCCCTTCCCCACAGAGTCCAGACACAACACCTTTTCTGGCTCTGGGTCACCTGCAGCCAGTCAGTCACAAACCCACACCTTACATTGCTTAATGAAATTTACCTCTCTTCAGCTCTGGACAGTAGTAGAAAGTGGTGTGATTAGGGAAAGGTCTGTCCAGAAAATTGTGCTTACCCTGCCTGGTGTCCATTCTATAGATGCCATCCCCCTCCATGAAGTACACGTGGTTAAGCCCCTGGATCTGGAGAGACAGCTGTTTGTCAGTAAAATGACTACTTTATTAAACCAGTGCTGGTTGTTTAGACACCTTTGCCAAATCATCAGGCACAACTTTACCGTTGTATTGTCAGGGCCTTCGGAGAACCTCTGGTATATGGCCCTTAATCTTCTCTTGAAAGACCTCTCCAGACTTCTGTATTTCTTATTACGAGAGTTGAATTCCACAGTGGAGCTGGAAGGGTCCTGAAGGACATTAACATATTAGGTGAAATGTATGCACAAATGCTCACAGTGTGACTGTCATCTGAATATATGTGCCTTGATACATTTGGATTGACCGTTTGAGAGTACATTTCCTACATCAAAAACAAGACCCCATTGCCTATCAGATTCTAACAACAGGATCAGTTTCTCTACGATATCCACTTCATCTTTGGTTACTACAATGCTAGCATGTTTGTCAGTAACAGATCCCTAGAAACATTCCTTAAATATTAGATGAGGACAGTAATCAGAAGTAAAGGTCTGCGGTGTAACTAGCACCAATAGAGAGCGAGTTACAGCACCTTTACTATTGTGAAACGACGTGTATCCGTTAAGTAGATCAATCCTCTAGGTTTGCAGGTGAAAAGGCTCCAGACTTTATTAAATTTACCTCCCCGAATCAGAGGACTGAGCCACGAATGCAGACTGGTCATGGAACACATAGTCGCTGTCACTGTAACTGACCGACCAAGCTATAATTTCATGTCAATCATTGTTTTGAAAGTGACCCCCACCCCAAGTTTGAACACATTATTTTTAAAATAACAGTATCAGGTATGTCTTCTTATGTCGCTTTAATAGTCCATAGTTAGTTACTGTAATTAAATGTAGTTTGATTGCCTTTGCCGTTGGGCAACCTCTAGGATACTAGCAGAACATTTTCAAAACATTGATTTGAGCGCTGTTTGATGGCGTATAAACTAGACAGAACTAATCCATCCCAGACGGCATACGAGTTGTAACTCAATACTGCGTTCGATGATGTTGGTAATAAATTGCTATGTCTTGCTGTCATAAGTGTACGGAAGTAGCATGCTTTCTCCAGCAGCACCGGAGCAGTAAGGGTTTTACCGGTTGATGTCACGCTACCACTGTACTACTTGTCCTATTCTGTGAACAAACAGAGCCATACTCGCTTTATTAGACCGTGTGTTTTACACTGTAAATCATTTAGAATTTTATTTATTTTTGCCCAAAACACTGAAGACAGGATGGAAGGGAAGTTGACAGGTGAACCAGAAAAATGTAAATATCACGAATCGCCGTTGCCATCCTTGCCAGAAAATAAAGAAAAAGAGCTAACTACCAACCACCAATCCAATCGAGACCCTAATTGTGGAACCGACGTAGCTCGTGCAAGATGGACTCTCCTACGACAGGTAAAACAAGCGTCACATTTCCAATGGGTTTGTTATCAACTGACAGAATCAATGTTGCATTGCGCCTAACGTTAGCTAGCTAGCTAATATAATTGCGCCATTAGCTAGCTAGATATATACTGGCTTTAGCTAAGCTACATTTATCATCGATTTACCATTCATAGACCTGTATCTGTATTTACAGTAACATGTGTAACTGAGATTATATACAGCTCTCCAGTTCCTCTGTCCCAGTTGGGCTGTAACCATAACAGTGTGAGGGCATGACCTGAGAGGGAGGTTTTGTCCTTACATGGGCATTTCACTGATACACAAAATGCTTCCAGAAATATCCTCTTGCATTTCAAATACTGTAAAGTATAAAAAATACAAATAAAACATCACTAATTCATGTTGCACTATGCACGTGCTAGTAATAAACTTAAGGTGTCCTGTGACAAGTTAATGACCACACTACTACAGGAACTGTGGGGATCAGTTTCAAGGATGAACAATAGAGCCTGGAGCCATATCAGATCTTCATCACTAGGCTAGATAGAAGGTTCTAATTCCTCCATGTCACTCTAATTTGATCAGTACATGTGTTTTGAGGTGGTGTTTTTAAAGCAGGTCAGGTTGTGTGGTTTGACAGTTGCTATATCTCCCACTCCCTCAGGTGCTGAGACAGAAACAGCTGGACAGTGCAGACTCGGAGGTCAAGCAGGTGTCTGTCCGGAGATTCTCCTCCTTCAACCTGTTCAACAAAACCAGTGTCATGCACCAAGAGACCGATGACCCCTCCGAAGGCCAGTGGGTGGAATACACAAGTGCTTCCTTCCCAGAGTTCAGTGCCTTTCTCAGGTGGGTTTGAGATCCTTGTCCTGTGTTTAAGCCAAGCACCGTGTAGCTTACACACACACTGTATAATCATATTACTCTCTCATTCATTTCCAGAGATAACCTCGGGCCCATCAGAGTGAATGAGGTTCTCAACAGTTTTGACAATACAGGGAATGTCTGTGAGTACATCCTCCATATACATGTTAAGAGTGTGCGTTCATTTAACCTATGACTACCTCCCTATGATGACCTCCGGTAACACACTGTTTTCCCACTTACATCGATTGCTCTTCTGGTGAGTCACTCAGCCTGTTGGAAAGAGAGAGTGAGAAAAGGCTATTTTTACCATTATCGCTGAGGGCAGATTGAGGATCACCTTTTCATAAGGACTTAACACAGTCTCATGCAATACAAATGATCTGATGTTAAGCTGTGGAAGCCAATCAAATCAGTATCCTGAGGAGATGGTGATGAGGTGAGAAGGTCATGCAGCTGTTTTTCCATGGTAATGGAAACATTGTTTTCTGTTCTGCTACCACGGTGACAGCTGTCCTGTATCGTCTTATATAACGCTGAGTAACAGTTTGATCAGTAAATCAGAGGTTGTTTGTAGAAGAGGGAACCCCTCAGGGAAGGCTGCATCTCTCTGTACTCCCACTAGCAGGCAGCGCTGATCAGCAGTATTCACACAGCAGAGCCAGAGAGAGCCTGGGAGCTGCCTCTCTCTTTCTATGCCTGCCTGACAGCCAGGTCATGTGATCATGTGATCCCCACCAGCCTGGCCTTTAGCAGGCCCACATACCTGCTACCCAGTGGGGTGAGCATTCCACAAATGTGATGAAAGGAACAGATTGGCTAAAGCTGTTATCTGTGTTCTAGCTCCCTCTCAAGTGAGCCCAAACTCGAGTGTTTTGTTATTATAGCTGAGGACTGTGGTCGAACAACACTGGTGGTCTGGGCTTTTCATTCTGTGTTCCTGTGTGTTCACTTTTCCTCTTTCAGAAAATGGGTCCACAGAGAAAATACAAATAATTTGTCACCCAGGATATACACTGAGTATACAAAACATTAGGTACACCTTCCTAATATTGCGTTCCACCCCCCTTTTGTCCTCAGAACTGCCTCAATTCGTTGTGGCATGGACTCTACAAGGTGTCGATAGCGTTCCACCGGGATGCTGGCCCATGTTGATCCCAAATGGTCCCACATTTGTGTCAAGTTTGCTGGATGTCTTTTGGGTGGTGAACCATTCTTGATACACAGGGGAAACTGTTGAGCATGAAAAACCCAGCAGTGTTGCAGTTCTTGACACCTTCAAACCGGTGCGCCTGGCACCTACTACTGTACCCCATTCAAAGGCACTTAAATCTTTTGTCTTGCCCATTCACCCTCTGAATGGGACACATACACAATCCATGTCTCTATTGTATCAAGGATCAAAAATCCTTATTTAACCCATCTCCCCTTCATACACTGATTGAAGTTGATTTAACAAGTGACATCAATAAGGGATCATAGCTTTCACCTGGATTCACCTGGTCAGTCTGTCATGGAAAGAGCAGGTGTCCCTAATGTTTGCGCCACGCAGTGTATGTTGTGATGTAACAGTACACACGGTAATCATTGTATGTAGCTATGTAGACCTATGCATATATTAATCCTGATTTGAATCAATAAGATAATAAGGACCGCTTGTGTTTGATTGGATGACTTAGCAGCCCATAGTGTATGTTGAGCTTTCTTTACAGTCACCTGATTGGTTCCGGTTATTCCTGTGTCTTCATAGCTATGGGAATCAGAGGGTCATCTGTGAGCCAGATGGCTACACAGGGGTCTAGGGTGGTAGTAGAGGTCAAAACTGGGACTGTACTCAGTCATCCCACATGATCAGGTCACACAGCACAGCATTTCCCATCACCTCAGCTAATCCTGAAGGACCTGAAAACAGCCAGAAATAATAAGCCGTGTGTCCCCTTGCCCTTATTAGCATATCTGGGTTACATGTAGGCCTAGCTGGTGTAAACTAGGGGTCATAGGTAATACTAAAATGCACTTTGACCCTTCAGTATAATAGAGTAATTATTCAGATGTATTGTGGCATTATACCAAACAAGGATATTTACTTCTGAAAGATCTTTACCTCTAACTATTAGAGGTTCTACAGAATTCTGTCTAAATAGAGATTGATGTGGTATGAAATAGACAGCTGTAGGCTCGATGTTGTTGTTATTTGTCAGGAGAGCTGATGATCCTATCTGCTTAACCTTGTCTGACCTGCAGCTAATCTGGTGTCCAGTTGGTAGACTGAGGGATGAGAGAGGTGACCCTATCACCAGGACCAGGGTCTGGGGTTAAGAGGGTACAAGCGAGCCCATCTGGTAGGAATGTGGTGCTTCCAGCTCTGTTCGTTCTCCTCAATGACCACAGCAGGATGCTTGTCTTCTCCACCTCCCTCGTACCATCCCAGCGAGAGGAGCTATTCACTGGCTCAGATAGATAGATATCTGGCTCCTTGACCCACATCTGGTCTGGATTTTCCTGGGGAGGGAGAGGGAGGTGGAGGTAGAGATTCTAGAGGTAGGGGGCCCTGGGTCCTCACCGCTAGGCAGTGCCTTTCAAACCCTCCTCTCAACCACTTCTAATTGATCTCACGCATTGCTAGGCCCAAACATCTCACCCCAAATACCCCTGTCAGAAAGGCTGGAGGGGGAGCTCAGGAGCTCATTGTCTGAAGAGGGGGTGCCCCTTGCCCCTGTGTTAGCTGCCCCCTGCTCCCCTCCACCCCCCCTCAACTTTGCACATCCCTAAATCCTCCCCTGAGGAGAGTACATGCCACAATCCTTGGGCTCCTTCTCTTCCTGAATGGGAGTCCAAAACGCTGGGGGTGGATTAGTCCTGCAAATGTGTGCTTCGGTGCTCTATGCTGCATTGGCCATAGGAGTAGGGCTTGTAGGGGGGCTTGTTTTAGGGTTTAACTGGCCTTGTTTCCTGTGAGGACCAATGTTTCCAGGCACAATGGGGATAGGTGGGGCTGAAGAGGTTTTAGCTGGGTACATGAGAGCCTTGTTGACACAGGGTTTGGATTGGAGAGGAACGGCTGGTTTGGGGGGGGGGTGTATGCTAGGCTAGGTCACACGTTGGGTTCAGATAGTCATGTGTCTTAGAGAGCTCCTCCATTGTAGGTTTCACTCTGTGCTGTCATAAGACTCTACAGGGAGGTGTTGTAAGACATGCTGTGGAATGAGCTGGGTGAATCAGGGCTACAGGGGGCATCCTTATGCTGTGGGATGAGCTGTGTGAATCAGGGCTATAGGGGCATCCATATGCTGTTGGATGAGCTGGGTGAATCAGGGCTATAGGGGCATCCATATGCTGTGGGATGAGCTGTGTGAATCAGGGCTAAAGGGCATCCATATGCTGTGGGATGAGCTGTGTGAATCAGGGCTATAGGGGCATCCATATGCTGTGGGATGAGCTGTGTGAATCAAGGCTATAGGAACCATCCATATGCTGTGGGATGAGCTGTGTGAATCAGGGCTATAGGGGCATCCATATGCTGTGGGATGAGCTGTGTGAATCAGGGCTATAGGGGTCATCCATATGCTGTGGGATGAGCTGTGTGAATCAGGGCTAAAGGGGCCATCCATATGCTGTGGGATGAGCTGTGTGAATCAGGGCTATAGGGGTCATCCATATGCTGTGGGATGAGCTGTGTGAATCAGGGCTATAGGGGTCATCCATATGCTGTGGGATGAGCTGTGTGAATCAGGGCTAAAGGGGCCATCCATATGCTGTGGGATGAGCTGTGTGAATCAGGGCTAAAGGGCATCCATATGCTGTGGGATGAGCTGTGTGAATCAGGGCTATAGGGGTCATCCATATGCTGTGGGATGAGCTGGGTGAATCAGGGCTACAGGGGTCATCCTTATGCTGTGGGATGAGCTGTGTGAATCAGGGCTATAGGGGTCATCCATATGCTGTGGGATGAGCTGTGTGAATCAGGGCTATAGGGGTCATCCATATGCTGTGGGATGAGCTGTGTGAATCAGGGCTATAGGGGCCATCCATATGCTGTGGGATGAGCTGTGTGAATCAGGGCTATAGGGGTCATCCATATGCTGTGGGATGAGCTGTGTGAATCAGGGCTATAGGGGCCATCCATATGCTGTGGGATGAGCTGTGTGAATCAGGGCTATAGGGGCCATCCATATGCTGTGGGATGAGCTGTGTGAATCAGGGCTATAGGGGCCATCCATATGCTGTGGGATGAGCTGTGTGAATCAGGGCTATAGGGGTCATCCATATGCTGTGGGATGAGCTGTGTCCATTCAGACCTCTGTTTGGGCCCAGCAGGTCTCTGGAAACAGGCTTTATAATGTGGCTCCTTTACAAAACCTTTCATTGTCACTTTGGTTACAACTCTTTTTAGTCTTCTAATCATCCTCATTACCCGGTGACACGACCCCTCCTGCTGTCTCGTAGGCCCGAGAGCTTACATACATCACCGTGTGTGTGTCTTTGTGTGTGTTCAGATACCATAGCTCTATAATGGATGATCCTGCCTTAATGCAGAAAGTGTTCGAGCATGAATATGTACGCCTGTGTGAGTGTGTGTGCACATTTGTGTATGTGTGAGTGTATTGCATACTGTGTGTGCTTTAAGAGGTTCCCCCTGTGGCCCTCCCTTGTGCCAACCCTTTAGCAGCCCCTGTTTGCATAATTATGCTAATTCACTCTGCCAGAATGCTATCTAATTATATCCCGTTAGACAATGGCGGAGGGCTGGGGCCCTGGGTACTACATGCAGGTCTGGGGGCTGTAACTCTGACACACTGTGACACTGCAACTCTTAACTCTTGTGTTGGTGACAGTTAATTAGTGCTCCCCTGTGTGTGTTTACAGGCCAGGCTCTGTGACGAGCCTATGTGCCCCTCAGTGTAACACTATACTGGTGGAGCGACCAGCGCTGCTACACACAACCACTGTTACAGTGGAGTCATTGGCTTAGTTAGAGAGCATGGTGCTGCTAGCACCACTAGGGTTGTGGGTTAGATTCCTGCATGGCCCACATTAAGGCTACTGGGAATGTCACTATGAATCCTAAGTTGCTTTGGATGAAGGTGTCTGCTACTACATGACAACTGCATTTATTTACCCAATTATATTATATTTACAGTCTTGAGTTAATCTAGTAAATTGTAAAAAGCAAAGTAAATGGTTTGTGAGTGTGATGTGAATGTACCCTTGGGCCTGTCTGTTTGCTAGGGGGAGGTGTTGGATGTGATGATTAGCTTTTGGGCCCCGTGTGGCTCAGGGGATGAGAAGTGGGGAAGAGTTGCCAGTTGACTTAATTTAAGGTAATTGGTTTGGTTCCATATCTTGAGGAAATGGCTTTGCCTTCTACAAGGGTTAGGCTGTTAAGAGCTCAGGGGTTCGTGTCCAGGGCAGGCAACTGTCTTAGCCCTGAATAGAAGAAAAAAACATTCTCAGAGAAAGAAAACACACACACAAACAATAGACGTACCACTGTGGAAAATAGCCAATGAATACAAGGGCTAGTGAAATAAAGCCCCCGGTGAAGTGTATGGTTGGTTGGGTATTGGTCAGTATAGGTGGTAGGAGATGGGGGTGGTGAAACCTGAGCGTTGCCAATGAGCAGGAGGATTAGAGAGGAAATGATGGTGGCCCAGTCAGAGCTGCCCTTCATTGTTAGACCAGTAATACTGTGGTAATTACAAAGACTACATACTTTAGCAGCCAGCCAGCCAGCTCTCTCTCTCACTCTCTCTCTCATCCTCTCTCTCTCTCTCTCTCTCTCTCGTCCTCTCTCTCTCTCTCTCTCTCTCTCTCTTTTCTTCTGTTGCAAAGGTATTAGAGGGAGAATGAAAGAGGGAGAATGAAAGAGTAATACCACACCCCAGAATGGCACAATTATTGGATTTTTCACCACTTTAGTCACCCTCCCCAGAAGCCAACCCTCCCCAGAAGCCAACCCTCCCCAGAAGCCAACCCTCCCCTGACGCCAACCCTCCCTCCTCCCCTCCTTCCCTCCTCCCCTCCTTCTAATCAGGTTTTTAATTCCAACCTGGCCCAGTGTGTTAACCTACAACTAAAACACTCTGTGAACCCTACGCTTCCGATTCTACAGAGATCCATAGTAAGTCAAATTATTTGCTAAGGCCACTAGATGCCAAGCATGAACATGAATGGAATGAAATTGTGGATAGGTGCAGAGCTGTTCTCCCTATTATACGTGATGCCTGCAAATGTCAGCGTGTATGTCTGCACATTGTGTTTGTAATGTGTATATGCACATTGTGTGTGAGTGTCCTCCCATTAGAGAGATAAGTGATTAGTGCATGGTGGTTAATTAGTGGCTCTTCGCTCTGCGTCCGTGGAGTGCCATGCCGCATCATCCTATTGGTCCTTTCCTTCCACCCTTTTCACCTCACAAAACCCTTCGCCGCTGTTTGCCTAGCAACGGCTACACGGCTGGTGAGGAGTCGTCCGGGCCTAATGGAGGCTACTTAATGATGTTTTAAAACAAATAGATGATTATCTGATTAGCGTCTTTGTTGAGAGTGCAGTTTATAAATGGCCACCCTGCAACATGCTTGAAACATCCCTGCAAAACCCGCATCAGGAGAAGGGACCACTAATCATGTGTTAGTCTAAATGATGTTTGTGTATAATGTTTGTGTACTTGTTTCATGTGTTCTTTTTGTGTCAGTTGCATTGCTTTGTTTGTGTAGATTAATTGCTACGGTGCACTTGGTGTTGTGTGGTCTTTTGATTTGTGTGTTTTATGATTTATTTATGTCTGTTTTATGTGCTGTAAATATTCATATATATTCATGAAAAATTCAAACTGTTTGTAAAAAGGCATGTCATCAGCATACTTGTCCCTTTTTGTGCATCTGCCCTCTACATTTGAGTGAATTTCGATCAGTTTATTACCATGTCTTTGACGTTGTTGTTGTGTTTGTCAGTGAGGTACTCGACCATTAGCTAGCATCCAAACCCCATTCCCTTACTTTAGTGTGGTTGTGTTCACACTTGCAAAGCCCAGAGTGGCCCTGTCAGTCAATCACTGTTGTGACGCTAATGGAGATGCTAACGCTAATGTAGCTTGTGCAGGCCCTAATCTAGCCTACAGTTGCGCATGTATTTAAGTGGCCCTCCGAGGGAGCTGTGCTACTGGAGGATCCCTGGGCTCTGGGCCTGTAGGGACCATTTTCCTGTGACTTTAGTGGCAGCCAAGGGAGCCAGTCACTCTGTCAACCCCAGGAGAACACACTCACAGCCTGGCAAGTGACAGAATGCACAGTGGCGGTGTTCATTTAGTGACTGACTTGTATGAGGATGGTAAGTGGGCCCTTTAGGGCTGTTTGTTTTTGTCAGGGAAACGTGGAAATGTGCTGCTGGCTGACAACAATTAACATAGTCTTTTTGTTTGTCTCTCTCTTTTCATTTGGTCTTTCTCTCTGTCTCTTGTTCTGTCTATCTCTGTCTGTGTATTTATCTCTCTGTCCTTCTCCCCTTCTCTATCTCCATCTCTCTCTCTCTCTGTAATAGCTTGGCCAGGATGAGTACAGGCTGTGGGGCCCCTGCAGCAGTGTTTTAAGGTCATAGCGCGCTCTCTCAATAGTGCTGACTGGGCCAGTGTCTCACTGACAGCTGATCCAACAGCCCTAGCAGGCTGGAGACAGTCCATTTCTCACCCTCCTCCTCCCTTTCTTCTCCTCCTCTCTCTCTCCACAGCGGGTGATGGCTGGGCCAGCCTTTGTGTTTGGCCAGTCAGGCCTAAACCCGGGCCCCAGGGGCTGCTCGCCGGGGAGAGCCCAGGCCGCAGAAAGGGAGAGAAGAAAAGGAGAGAAGTAATTATGTTCAGTCATTGAGTTCTGAAGATCCCTGTGTTAATTACGGGGCCGCTCGCTACAAAACACCACCAATTCAAGTGAAAAATGAGGAATGTTTGCGAGGGTGGATTGGAACATGACACCTCTGGGCTCCAGCCTTGCCATGAGAAGCCAGATTAAGATGGCCGAGCCCCCTGTCTTCCCTCCCTCGTCCTCCCTCCTTCCCTCGCTCTTTTCTTTTGTGACGGAGAGATTACGCACACGGGGTCCGGTTACAGACCCGGGTCCATTGTCCTGCTCACTGTTTCATATGTGCTGATGCGGCTCCGCATCACTGGCTTTTCAGGACAGGGGCCCGCTCTCGCTTTCTTTCTCTCTCTCTTCTTCGATGTCGCTCTCTCTCCTTTGCTCTCTAACTCCTTCCCCTCCTTATTCATCTCTCTCTTCTTCAATGTCGCTCTCTCTCCTTTGCTCTCTAACTCCTTCCCCTCCTTATTCATCTCTCTCTTCTTCAATGTCGCTCTCTCTCCTTTGCTCTCTAACTCCTTCCCCTCCTTATTCATCTCTCTCTGCTTCTGTCACTCTCTCTCCTTTGCTCTCTAAATCCTTCCCCTCCTTATTCATCTCTCTCTTCTTCAATGTCGCTCTCTCTCCTTTGCTCTCTAACTCCTTCCCCTCCTTATTCATCTCTCTCTGCTTCTGTCACTCTCTCTCCTTTGCTCTCTAAATCCTTCCCCTCCTTATTCATCTCTCTCTTCTTCGATGTCGCTCTCTCTCCTTTGCTCTCTAACTCCTTCCCCTCCTTATTCATCTCTCTCTGCTTCTGTCACACTCTCTCCTTTGCTCTCTAAATCCTTCCCCTCCTTATTCATCTCTCTCTTCTTCAATGTCGCTCTCTCTCCTTTGCTCTCTAACTCCTTCCCCTCCTTATTCATCTCTCTCTGCTTCTGTCACTCTCTCTCCTTTGCTCTCTAACTCCTTCCCCTCCTTATTCATCTCTCCTAGCTTCTGTCGCTCTCTCTCCTTTGCTCTCTAACTCCTTCCCCTCCTTATTCATCTCTCTCTGCTTCTGTCGCTCTCTCTCCTTTGCTCTCTAACTCCTTCCCCTCCTTATTCATCTCTCTCTCCTTTGCTCTCTAACTCCTTCCCCTCCATATTCATCTCTCTCTGCTTCTGTTGCTTGCTCTTTCTCTGTAACCACTCGCTTGTATTTCCCCTCTTCCTTCATCTCTCTCTCCTACTCTTCTTCAACCTTTTCTATGTCCTATATTTTACTCTCAGCCCCCCTTTCTCCATCTTGTTCCCCCTCTGATTTCCTCCAATTAGCTTCAGTGGATCAGCTTTGTAGATGTTGTTTTGTCTTGTATAATTTGTGACTTAGTTCTATTGGGTAGCAACCTGTTTGTGGTGTGGTCTGGTCTGATGTGTTCCAAACCCACCTGTTCCCTGGCCCTGGGGGGGAGAGGACAGAGAGGTAGACAGAGGGGTGGGTCAGAAGAGTGGACAGAAGAGGGGACTGAAGGGAGAGGACAGAAGAGGGGACTGAAGGGAGAGGACAGAAGAGGGGACTGAAGGGAGAGGACAGAGGGGTAGACGGAAGGGAGGGGACAGAGGGGTAGACGGAAGGGAGGGGACAGAGGGGTAGACGGAAGGGAGGGGACAGAGGGGTAGACGGAAGGGAGGGGTAGACGGAAGGGAGGGGTAGACGGAAGGGAGGGGTAGACAGAGGGGTAGACGGAAGGGAGGGGTAGACAGAGGGGTAGACGGAAGGGAGGGGTAGACAGAGGGGTAGACGGAAGGGAGGGGTAGACAGAAGGGAGGGGACAGAAGGGAGGGGACAGAGGGGTAGACCGAAGGGAGGGGACAGAGGGGTAGACCGAAGGGAGGGGACAGAGGGGTAGACCGAAGGGAAGGGACAGAGGGGTAGACGGAAGGGAGGGGAAGACAGAAGGGAGGGGACAGAGGGGTAAACAGAGGGGTAGACCGAAGGGAGGGGACAGAGGGGTAGACCGAAGGGAGGGGACAGAGGGGTAGACCGAAGGGAAGGGACAGAGGGGTAAACAGAGGGGTAGACCGAAGGGAGGGGACAGAGGGGTAAACAGAGGGGTAGACAGAAGGGAGGGGACAGAGGGGTAGACCGAAGGGAGGGGACAGAGGGGTATACCGAAGGGAAGGGACAGAGGGGTAGACCGAAGGGAGGGGACAGAGGGGTAAACAGAGGGGTAGACCGAAGGGAGGGGACAGAGGGTAGACCGAAGGGAGGGGACAGAGGGGTAGACCGAAGGGGAGGGGACAGAGGGGTATACCGAAGGGAGGGGACAGAGGGGTATACCGAAGGGAGGGGACAGAGGGGTAGACCGAAGGGAGGGGACAGAGGGGTAGACCGAAGGGAGGGGTAGACCGAAGGGAGGGGACAGAGGGGTAGACGGAAGGGAGGGGACAGAGGGGTAGACGGAAGGGAGGGGTAGACAGAAGGGAGGGGACAGAGGGGTAAACAGAGGGGTAGACCGAAGGGAGGGGACAGAGGGGTAGACCGAAGGGGAGGGGACAGAGGGGTAGACCGAAGGGAGGGGACAGAGGGGTAGACCGAAGGGAAGGGACAGAGGGGTAGACCGAAGGGAGGGGACAGAGGGGTAAACAGAGGGGTAGACCGAAGGGAGGGGACAGAGGGGTAAACAGAGGGGTAGACCGAAGGGAGGGGACAGAGGGGTAGACCGAAGGGAGGGGACAGAGGGGTAGACCGAAGGGAGGGGACAGAGGGGTATACCGAAGGGAGGGGACAGAGGGGTATACCGAAGGGAGGGGACAGAGGGGTAGACTGAAGGGAGGGGACAGAGGGGTAGACCGAAGGGAAGGGACAGAGGGGTAGACCGAAGGGAAGGGACAGAGGGGTAGACCGAAGGGAGGGGTAAACAGAGGGGTAGACCGAAGGGAGGGGACAGAGGGGTAAACAGAGGGGTAGACCGAAGGGAGGGGACAGAGGGGTAGACCGAAGGGAGGGGACAGAGGGGTAGACCGAAGGGAGGGGACAGAGGGGTAGACCGAAGGGAGGGGACAGAGGGGTAGACCGAAGGGAGGGGTAGACAGAGGGGTAGACGGAAGGGAGGGGTAGACAGAGGGGTAGACGGAAGGGAGGGGTAGACAGAGGGGTAGACGGAAGGGAGGGGTAGACAGAAGGGAGGGGACAGAGGGGTAAACAGAGGGGTAGACGGAAGGGAGGGGTAGACGGAAGGGAGGGGTAGACAGAGGGGTAGACGGAAGGGAGGGGTAGACAGAGGGGTAGACGGAAGGGAGGGGTAGACAGAGGGGTAGACGGAAGGGAGGGGTAGACAGAAGGGAGGGGACAGAGGGGTAAACAGAGGGGTAGACCGAAGGGAGGGGACAGAGGGGTAGACCGAAGGGAGGGGACAGAGGGGTAGACCGAAGGGAAGGGACAGAGGGGTAAACAGAGGGGTAGACCGAAGGGAGGGGACAGAGGGGTAAACAGAGGGGTAGACCGAAGGGAGGGGACAGAGGGGTAGACCGAAGGGAGGGGACAGAGGGGTATACCGAAGGGAAGGGACAGAGGGGTAGACCGAAGGGAGGGGACAGAGGGGTAAACAGAGGGGTAGACCGAAGGGAGGGGACAGAGGGGTAGACCGAAGGGAGGGGACAGAGGGGTAGACCGAAGGGAGGGGACAGAGGGGTAGACCGAAGGGAGGGGACAGAGGGGTAGACCGAAGGGAGGGGACAGAGGGGTAGACCGAAGGGAGGGGACAGAGGGGTAGACCGAAGGGAGGGGTAGACCGAAGGGAGGGGACAGAGGGGGTAGACGGAAGGGAGGGGACAGAGGGGTAGACGGAAGGGAGGGGACAGAGGGGTAGACGGAAGGGAGGGGTAGACAGAAGGGAGGGGACAGAGGGGTAAACAGAGGGGTAGACCGAAGGGGAGGGGACAGAGGGGTAGACCGAAGGGAGGGGACAGAGGGGTAGACCGAAGGGAGGGGACAGAGGGGTAGACCGAAGGGAAGGGACAGAGGGGTAGACCGAAGGGAAGGGACAGAGGGGTAGACCGAAGGGAGGGGACAGAGGGGAAGACGGAAGGGAGGGGACAGAGGGGTAGACGGAAGGGAGGGGACAGAGGGGTAGACGGAAGGGAGGGGTAGACGGAAGGGAGGGGTAGACGGAAGGGAGGGGTAGACAGAGGGGTAGACGGAAGGGAGGGGTAGACAGAGGGGTAGACGGAAGGGAGGGGTAGACAGAGGGGTAGACGGAAGGGAGGGGTAGACAGAAGGGAGGGGACAGAGGGGTAAACAGAGGGGTAGACCGAAGGGAGGGGACAGAGGGGTAGACCGAAGGGGAGGGGACAGAGGGGTAGACCGAAGGGAAGGGACAGAGGGGTAAACAGAGGGGTAGACCGAAGGGAGGGGACAGAGGGGTAAACAGAGGGGTAGACCGAAGGGAGGGGACAGAGGGGTAGACCGAAGGGGAGGGGACAGAGGGGTATACCGAAGGGAAGGGACAGAGGGGTAGACCGAAGGGGAGGGGACAGAGGGGTAAACAGAGGGGTAGACCGAAGGGAGGGGACAGAGGGGTAGACCGAAGGGGGGGACAGAGGGGTAGACCGAAGGGAGGGGACAGAGGGGTAGACCGAAGGGAGGGGACAGAGGGGTAGACCGAAGGGAGGGGACAGAGGGGTAGACCGAAGGGAGGGGACAGAGGGGTAGACCGAAGGGAGGGGTAGACCGAAGGGAGGGGACAGAGGGGTAGACGGAAGGGAGGGGACAGAGGGGTAGACGGAAGGGAGGGGACAGAGGGGTAGACGGAAGGGAGGGGTAGACAGAAGGGAGGGGACAGAGGGGTAAACAGAGGGGTAGACCGAAGGGAGGGGACAGAGGGGTAGACCGAAGGGAGGGGACAGAGGGGTAGACCGAAGGGAGGGGACAGAGGGGTAGACCGAAGGGAAGGGACAGAGGGGTAGACCGAAGGGAAGGGACAGAGGGGTAGACCGAAGGGAGGGGACAGAGGGGTAGACGGAAGGGAGGGGACAGAGGGGTAGACGGAAGGGAGGGGACAGAGGGGTAGACGGAAGGGAGGGGTAGACAGAAGGGAGGGGACAGAGGGGTAAACAGAGGGGTAGACCGAAGGGAGGGGACAGAGGGGTAGACCGAAGGGAGGGGACAGAGGGGTAGACCGAAGGGAGGGGACAGAGGGGTAGACCGAAGGGAAGGGACAGAGGGGTAGACCAAAGGGAGGGGACAGAGGGGTAAACAGAGGGGTAGACCGAAGGGAGGGGACAGAGGGGTAAACAGAGGGGTAGACCGAAGGGAGGGGACAGAGGGGTAGACCGAAGGGAGGGGACAGAGGGGTAGACCGAAGGGGAGGGGACAGAGGGGTAGACCGAAGGGAGGGGACAGAGGGGTAGACCGAAGGGAAGGGACAGAGGGGTAGACCGAAGGGAAGGGACAGAGGGGTAGACCGAAGGGAGGGGACAGAGGGGTAGACGGAAGGGAGGGGACAGAGGGGTAGACGGAAGGGAGGGGACAGAGGGGTAGACGGAAGGGAGGGGTAGACAGAAGGGAGGGGACAGAGGGGTAAACAGAGGGGTAGACCAAAGGGAGGGGACAGAGGGGTAGACCGAAGGGAGGGGACAGAGGGGTAGACCGAAGGGAGGGGACAGAGGGGTAGACCGAAGGGAAGGGACAGAGGGGTAGACCGAAGGGAGGGGACAGAGGGTAAACAGAGGGGTAGACCGAAGGGAGGGGACAGAGGGGTAAACAGAGGGGTAGACCGAAGGGAGGGGACAGAGGGGTAGACCGAAGGGAGGGGACAGAGGGGTAGACCGAAGGGAGGGGACAGAGGGGTAGACCGAAGGGAGGGGACAGAGGGGTATACCGAAGGGAGGGGACAGAGGGGTATACCGAAGGGAGGGGACAGAGGGGTAGACCGAAGGGAGGGGACAGAGGGGTAGACCGAAGGGAAGGGACAGAGGGGTAGACCTAAGGGAGGGGACAGAGGGGTAAACAGAGGGGTAGACCGAAGGGAGGGGACAGAGGGTAAACAGAGGGGTAGACCGAAGGGAGGGGACAGAGGGGTAGACCGAAGGGAGGGGACAGAGGGGTAGACCGAAGGGAGGGGACAGAGGGGTAGACCGAAGGGAGGGGACAGAGGGGTAGACCGAAGGGGGGGACAGAGGGGTATACCGATGGGAGGGGACAGAGGGGTAGACCGAAGGGGAGGGGACAGAGGGGTAGACCGAAGGGAGGGGACAGAGGGGTAGACCGAAGGGAGGGGACAGAGGGGTAGACCGAAGGGAGGGGTAGACCGAAGGGAGGGGACAGAGGGGTAGACCGAAGGGAGGGGACAGAGGGGTAGACCGAAGGGAGGGGTAGACCGAAGGGAGGGGACAGAGGGGTAGACCGAAGGGAGGGGACAGAGGGGTAGACCGAAGGGAGGGGACAGAGGGGTAGACCGAAGGGAGGGGACAGAGGGGTAGACCGAAGGGAAGGGACAGAGGGGTAGACCGAAGGGAGGGGTAGACCGAAGGTAGGTGACAGAGGGGTAGACCGAAGGGAGGGGACAGAGGGGTAGACCGAAGGGAGGGGACAGAGGGGTAGACCGAAGGGAGGGGACAGAGGGGTAGACCGAAGGGAGGGGACAGAGGGGTAGACCGAAGGGAGGGGTAGACCGAAGGGAGGGGTAGACCGAAGGGAGGGGACAGAGGGGTAGACCGAAGGGAGGGGACAGAGGGGTAGACCGAAGGGAGGGGACAGAGGGGTAGACCGAAGGGAGGGGACAGAGGGGTAGACCGAATGGAGGGGTAGACCGAAGGTAGGTGACAGAGGGGTAGACCGAAGGTAGGTGACAGAGGGGTAGACCGAAGGGAGGGGACAGAGGGGTAGACCGAAGGGAGGGGACAGAGGGGTAGACCGAAGGGAGGGGACAGAGGGGTATACCGAAGGGAGGGGACAGAGGGGTAGACCGAAGGGAGGGGACAGAGGGGTAGACCGAAGGGAGGGGTAGACCGAAGGGAGGGGACAGAGGGGTAGACCGAAGGGAGGGGACAGAGGGGTAGACCGAAAGGAGGGGACAGAGGGGTAGACCGAAGGGAGGGGACAGAGGGGTAGACCAAAGGGAGGGGACAGAGGGGTAGACCGAAGGGAGGGGTAGACCGAAGGGAGGGGACAGAGGGGTAGACCGAAGGGAGGGGACAGAGGGGTAGACCGAAGGGAGTGGACAGAGGGGTAGACCGAAGGGAGGGGACAGAGGGGTAGACCGAATGGAGGGGACAGAGGGGTAGACCGAAGGGAGGGGACAGAGGGGTAGACCGAAGGGAGGGGACAGAGGGGTAGACCGAAGGGAGGGGACAGAGGGGTAGACCGAAGGGAGGGGACAGAGGGGTAGACCGAAGGGAGGGGACAGAGGGGTAGACCGAAGGGAGGGGACAGAGGGGTAGACCGAAGGGAGTTGTAGACCGAAGGTAGGTGACAGAGGGGTAGACCGAAGGGAGGGGACAGAGGGGTAGACCGAAGGGAGGGGTAGACCGAAGGGAGGGGACAGAGGAGTAGACCGAAGGGAGGGGACAGAGGAGTAGACCGAAGGGAGGGGACAGAGGGGTAGACTGAAGAGAGAGGACAGAGGGGTAGACTGAAGGGAGAGGACAGGGGGGTAGACTGAAGGGAGAGGACAGAGGGGTAGACTGAAGGGAGAGGACAGAGGGGTAGACTGAAGGGAGAGGACAGAGGGGTAGACTGAAGGGAGAGGACAGAGGGGTAAACAGAGGGGTAGATGGAAGGGAGAGGACAGAGGGGTAGACTGAAGGGAGAGGACAGAGGGGTAGACGGAAGGGAGAGGACAGAGGGGTAAACAGAGGGGTAGATGGAAGGGAGAGGACAGAGGGGTAGACTGAAGGGAGAGGACAGAGGGGTAGACTGAAGGGAGAGGACAGAGGGGTAGACTGAAGGGAGAGGACAGAGGGGTACTGAAGGGAGAGGACAGAGGGGTAGACGGAAGGGAGAGGACAGAGGGGTAGACGGAAGGGAGAGGACAGAGGGGTAGACGGAAGGGAGAGGACAGAGGGGTAGACGGAAGGGAGAGGACAGAGGGGTAGACGGAAGGGAGAGGACAGAGGGGTAGACGGAAGGGGAGAGGACAGAGGGGTAGACGGAAGGGAGAGGACAGAGGGGTAGACGGAAGGGAGAGGACAGAGGGGTAGACGGAAGGGAGAGGACAGAGGGGTAGACGGAAGGGAGAGGACAGAGGGGTAGACGGAAGGGAGAGGACAGAGGGGTAGACGGAAGGGAGAGGACAGAGGGGTAGACGGAAGGGAGAGGACAGAGGGGTAGACGGAAGGGAGAGGACAGAGGGGTAGACTGAAGGGAGAGGACAGAGGGGTAGACTGAAGGGAGAGGACAGAGGGGTAGACGGAAGGGAGAGGACAGAGGGGTAGACGGAAGGGAGAGGACAGAGGGGTAGACTGAAGGGAGAGGACAGAGGGGTAGACTGTAGGGAGAGGACAGAGGGGTAGACTGAAGGGAGAGGACAGAGGGGTAATCAGAGGGGTAGACCGAAGGGAGGGGACAGAGGGGTGGACGGAAGGGAGGGGTAGACAGAGGGGTAGACTGAAGGGAGAGGTAGACAGAGGGGTGGACGGAAGGGAGGGGTAGACAGAGGGGTAGACGGAAGGGAGGGGACAGAGGGGTAGACGGAAGGGAGGGGTAGACAGAAGGGAGGGGACAGAGGGGTAATCAGAGGGGTAGACCGAAGGGAGGGGACAGAGGGGTAGACCGAAGGGAGGGGACAGAGGGGTAGACCGAGGGAGGGGACAGAGGGGTAGACCGAAGGGAAGGGACAGAGGGGTAGACCGAAGGGAGGGGACAGAGGGGTAGACCGAAGGGAGGGGACAGAGGGGTAAACCGAAGGGAGGGGACAGAGGGGTAGACCGAAGGGAGGGGACAGAGGGGTAGACCGAAGGGAGGGGACAGAGGGGTAGACCGAAGGGAGGGGACAGAGGGGTAGACCGAAGGGAGGGGACAGAGGGGTAGACCGAAGGGAGGGGACAGAGGGGTAGACCGAAGGGAGGGGACAGAGGGGTAGACCGAAGGGAGGGGACATAGGGCTAGACCGAAGGGAGGGGACAGAGGGGTAGACCGAAGGGAGGGGTAGACCGAAGGGAGGGGTAGACCGAAGGGAGGGGACAGAGGAGTAGACCGAAGGGAGGGGACAGAGGGGTAGACCGAAGGGAGGGGACGGAGGGGTCGGCCGAAGGGAGAGGACGGAGGGGTAGACCGAAGGGAGGGGACAGAGGGGTAGACCGAAGGGAGGGGACAGAGGGGTAGACCGAAGGGAGGGGACAGAGGGGTAGACCGAAGGGAGGGGACAGAGGGGTAGACCGAAGGGAGGGGACATAGGGCTAGACCGAAGGGAGGGGACAGAGGGGTAGACCGAAGGGAGGGGTAGACCGAAGGGAGGGGTAGACCGAAGGGAGGGGACAGAGGAGTAGACCGAAGGGAGGGGACAGAGGGGTAGACCGAAGGGAGGGGACGGAGGGGTCGGCCGAAGGGAGAGGACGGAGGGGTAGACCGAAGGGAGAGGACGGAGGGGTAGACCGAAGGGCGAGGACGGAGGGGTAGACCGAAGGGAGAGGACGGAGGGGTAGACCGAAGGGAGAGGACGGAGGGGTAGACCGAAGGGAGAGGACAGAGGGGTAGACCGAAGGGAGAGGACAGAGGGGTAGACCGAAGGGAGCGGACAGAGGGGTAGACCGAAGGGAGAGGACAGAGGGGTAGACAGAGGAGGGGACAGAAGACATCGTGGCAGGCTCCTTGCTGGGGCCAGAACACCCTCTATCTCCCTCCCTCCCTCTTTTCTCTCTCTCTGTCTCCCGATGTGATAACAGGTTTGTTCCTGCTCCATTGTGGTAGTAATGATGGGGAGTCATCTGGGACGTTATAAAGTAGAAGTGTGTGTGTGTGTGTGTGTGTGTGTGTGTGTGTGGTGGGGATTACAAGAACATTGCTGTGTAACCAAGTTTCGACAGAACGTACCCCAACCTCCATGGGCCACCCCACTGAGTCTTTCACCGTGTGTGTTTGGGGCCTTAGACAGGGGCGTATCCGGGCGCCAGAAGGCCACAGTGAAGGAGGCTCCCAGATGGAGACATTTTGTTTGCAGGGTTTCTATAACAATACTGTTCTCCGCTCTACTACACACTACCCCCCCAACACTAGTGTGCCACCCCCCCCACAACCAACACAACTCTACCCCCCCCCTAGAAGCCACACTAGTCCACCCCCACAACCAACAAGTCTACTACCCCCCCACAACCAACACAAGTCTACTACCCCCCCACAACCAACACAACTCTACCCCCTAGAAGCCACACTAGTCCACCCCCACAACCAACAAGTCTACTACCCCCACAACCAACACAAGTCTACTACCCCCCACAACCAGCACTAGTCTACTACCCCCCACAACCAGCACTAGTCTACTACCCCCACAACCAGCACTAGTCTACTACCCCCCCCACAACCAACACTAGTCTACTACCCCCCCACAACCAACATTCGTCTACTACCCACCCACAACCAACACTAGTCTGCTACCCCCCCCCCACAACCAACACTTGTCTACTACCCCTCCACAACCAACACTCGTCTCCCTCCCCCACAACCAACACTAGTCTACGACCCCCCACAACCAACACTGGTTTACCCCCCAAAACCAACGCTAGTCTACCTCGCCCCTGACAGCAAAAGCTAGTCTGCCTCGCCCCACACAACCAACACTAGTCTACAACCTCCCCACAACCAACACTAGTTTACCCCCCCCCACCAACACTAGTCTACCACCCCACAAAACCAACACTGGTTTACCCCCCCACAACCAACACTCGTCTACCTCGCCCCTCACAACCAACACTAGTCTAGCTCTCCCCCCTCAACCAACACTAGTCTACCTCGCCCCCACAACCAACGCTAGTCTACCTCGCCCCCACAACCAACGCTAGTCTACCTCGCCCCCACAACCAACGCTAGTCTACCTCGCCCCCCACAACCAACGCTAGTCTACCTCGCCCCCCACAACCAACGAAGGTCTACCGCACCCCACAACCAACGCTAGTCTACCTCGCCCCTCACAACCAACACTAGTCTACCTCGCCCCCACAACCAACGCTTGTCTACCTCGCCCACCACAACCAATTCTAGTCTACCTTGCCCCCCACAACCAACGCTAGTTTACCTCGCCCCCCACAACCAACGCTAGTCTACCTCTCCCCCCACAACCAACGCTAGTTGACCTCGCTTCCCCCCACAACCAACGCTAGTCTACCTCTCCCCCACAACCAACGCTAGTCTACCTCTCCCCCCACAACCAACGCTAGTCTACCTCGCCCCTCACAGCCAACACTAGTCTACCTCGCCCCCACAACCAACGCTAGTCTACCTCTCCCCCCACAACCAATGCTAGTTGACCGCCTCCACACAACCAACTCAAGTCGGCCTCGCCCCCGTAACCAACGAAGGTCTACCGCACCCCACAACCAACGCTAGTCTACCTCGCCCCTCACAGCCAACACTAGTCTACCTCGCCCCTCACAGCCAACGCTAGTCTACCTCGCCCCTCACAGCCAACACTAGTCTACCTCGCCCCCACAACCAACACTAGTCTACGTTGCCCCCCACAACCAACGAAGGTCTACCGCACCCCACAACCAACGAAGGTCTACCGCACCCCCACAACCAACGCTAGTCTACCTCGCCCCTCACAGCCAACACTAGTCTACCTCGCCCCCACAACCAACACTAGTCTACGTTGCCCCCCACAACCAACGCTAGTCTACCTCGCCCCTCACAACCAACACTAGTCTACCTCGCCCCCCACAACCAACGCTAGTCTACCTCGCCCCCCACAACCAACGCTAGTCTGGCTCTCCCCCCACAACCAACGCTAGTCTACCTCGCCCCTCACAATCAACACTAGTCTACCTCGCCCCCACAACCAATATTAGTCTACCTCGCCCCCCACAACCAATGCTAGTCTACCTCGCCCCTCACAACCAACGCTAGTCTAGCTCTCCCCCCACAACCAACGCTAGTCTACCTCCCCCCCACAACCAACGCTAGTCTACCTTGCCCCCACAACCAACTCTAGTCTACCTCGCCCCCACAACCAACTCTAGTCTACCTCGCCCCCATAACCAACGCTAGTCTACCTCGCCCCACACAACCAACGCTAGTCTACAACCTCCCCACAACCAACACAAGTTTACCCCCCCACCAACACTAGTCTACCACCCCACACAACCAACACTGGTTTACCCCCCCACAACCAACACTCGTCTACCTCGCACCCAACAACCAAAGCAAGTCTTCCTCGCACCCAACAACCAAAGCTAGTCTACCTCGCTCCCGACAACCAACGCTAGTCTACCTCGCCCCCCCCACAACCAACGCTAGTCTACCTCGCCCCCCCACAACCAACGCTAGTCTACCTCGCCCCCCACAACCAACGCTTGTCTAGCTCTCCCCCCACAACCAACACTAGTTGACCGCCTCCCCACAACCAACGCTAGTCTACCTACCAACCCCCCCACAACCAACGCTAGTCTACCACCCCCCCACAAACAACGCTAGTCAACCTCGCCCCCCACAACCAACGCTAGTCGACCTCGCCCCCACAACCAACGCTAGTCAACCTCGCCCCCACAATCAACACTAGTCGACCTCGCCCCCACAACTAACGCTAGTCTACCTCGCCCCCCCCACAACCAACGCTAGTCTACCTCGCCCCTGACAACAAAAGCTAGTCTACCTCGCCCCTGACAACAAAAGCTAGTCTACCTCGCCCCCCACAACCAACACTAGTCTACGTCGCCCCCACAACCAACGCTAGTCTAGCTCTCCCCCACAACCAACGCTAGTCTAGCTCGCCCCCCACAACCAACGCTAGTCTACCACCTCCCCACAACCAACAGTAGTCTACCCCCCACCAACACTGTTCTTCCCCCCCACACAACCAACGCTAATCTGCCTCACCCAACCAACGCTATTTTACCACCCACCAACACTGGTCTACCACCATTATAGATAGACCTGACTATGTGCCAATGTGGTGCTGCTGCTGCCAACACTCACCCAACTGCCACACACACACACACACACACACACAGAGGGGGCCGCACACACCCCCGTGTACCCTGAGAACTATACAGCAGCTTTTCCAAGTGGCTTTTTACACAATGAGGACACTAATGTCTTTTTATTTGGAGAGCTGGTTAATTGATCTGGCGTAACGTCCTAATTGTGTCTCTCTTACTGGACGGCTCCAAACCCCCGGTGCGTACATTTCACATCACCTTTGTTTAGACACTGTGTGGAAAACATTTACTCGAAATACAAATATGAGTGTGTGAACAGTGCCTGTGTGTAGTAGTCTGTAAACACGTTTGAGAGATAGAAGAGGACCATTCACTATGACATGGTGGTATTAGAAATCTCCTTTCAATGGAAATGTGTTTAAATACTATTTCAGATAATTTATTTAGTTATTTGTTAGGGCTTGTTTCTTTGTGTGTATCAAGTACAGTATGTCTATACAGTACAGCATATTAACACTGCGGTATGTCTATACAGTGCCGTTTAGTCCGTCTATACAGTACAGTATGTCTACACAGTGCAGTATGTCTACACAGTGCAGTATGTCTACACAGTGCAAGTATGTCTACACAGTGCAAGTATGTCTACACAGTACAGTATGTCTACACAGTACAGTTTAGTCCGTCTATACAGTGCAGTATGTCTACACAGTACAGTATGTCTACACAGTGCAGTGCAGTATGTCTACACAGTACAGTATGTCTACACAGTACACTGCAGTATGACTACACAGTACAGTGTAGTTTGCATACACAGTGCAGTATGTATTTACAGTGCAGTATGTCTACACAGTACAGTATGTCTACACAGTATAGCATATTAACACTACAGTATGTCTACACTGTACATTATGCCTACGCAGTGCATTTCAGTATGTCTACACAGTGCATTTCAGTATGTCTACACATTGCAGTGCAGTAGGTCTACACATTGCAGTGTAGTATGTCTACACATTGCAGTGCAGTATGTCTACACATTGCAGTGCGTTATGTCTACACAGTACATTGCAGTATGTCTACACAGTGCATTTCAGTATGTCTACACAGTGCATTTCAATATGTCTACACAGTGCATTTCAGTATGTCTACACAGTGCATTTCAGTATGTCTACACAGTGCATTTCAGTATGTCTACACAGTGCATTTCAATATGTCTACACAGTGCATTTCAGTATGTCTACACAGTGTATTTCAGTATGCCAACACAGTGCATTTCAGTATGCCTACACAGTGCATTTCAGTATGTCTACACAGTGCATTTCAGTATGTCTACACAGTGCATTTCAGTATGTCTACACAGTGCATTTCAGTATGTCTACACAGTGCATTTCAGTATGTCTACACAGTGCATTTCAGTATGCCTACACAGTGCATTTCAGTATGTCTACACAGTGCATTTCAGTATGTCTACACAGTGCATTTCAGTATGTCTACACATTGCAGTGGAGTAGGTCTACACATTGCAGTGTAGTATGTCTACACATTGCAGTGTAGTATGTCTAAACATTGAAGTGCAGTATGTCTACACATTGCAGTGCAGTATGTCTACACATTGCAGTGCAGTATGTCTACACATTGCAGTGCAGTATGTCTACACATTGCAGTGCAGTATGTCTACACAGTACAGTGCAGTATGTCTACACATCGCAGTGCAGTATGTCTACACAGTACACTGCAATATGTCTACACAGTACAGTATGCCTACACAGTGCATTTCAGTATGCATACACAGTGCATTTCAGTATGCCTACACAGTGAATTTCAGTATGCATACACAGTGCATTTCAGTATGCCTACACAGTGCATTTCAGTATGTCTACACAGTGCATTTCAGTATGTCTACACAGTGCATTTCAGTATGCCTACACAGTGCATTTCAGTATGCCTACACAGTGCATTTCAGTATGCCTACACAGTGCATTTCAGTATGTCTACACAGTGCATTTCAGTATGCCTACACAGTGCATTTCAGTATGCCTACACAGTGCATTTCAGTATGTCTACACAGTGCATTTCAGTATGCCTACACAGTGCATTTCAGTATGCCTACACAGTGCATTTCAGTATGCCTACACAGTGCATTTCAGTATGCCTACACAGTGCATTTCAGTATGCCTACACAGTGCATTTCAGTATGCCTACACAGTGCATTTCAGTATGCCTACACAGTGCATTTCAGTATGCCTACACAGTGCATTTCAGTATGCCTACACAGTGCATTTCAGTATGCCTACACAGTGCATTTCAGTATGTCTACACAGTGCATTTCAGTATGTCTACACATTGCAGTGCAGTAGGTCTACACATTGCAGTGTAGTATGTCTAAACATTGCAGTGCAGTATGTCTGCACATTGCAGTGCAGTATGTCTACACATTGCAGTGCAATATGTCTACACATTGCAGTGCAGTATGTCTACACAGTACAGTGCAGTATGTCTACACAGTACAGTGCAGTATGTCTACACAGTACAGTGCAGTATGTCTACATAGTGCATTTCAGTATGTCTACACATTGCAGTGCAGTAGGTCTACACATTGCAGTGTAGTATGTCTACACATTGCAGTGTAGTATGTCTAAACATTGAAGTGCAGTATGTCTACACATTGCAGTGCAGTATGTCTACACATTGCAGTGCAGTATGTCTACACATTGCAGTGCAGTATGTCTACACATTGCAGTGCAGTATGTCTACACAGTACAGTGCAGTATGTCTACACAGTACAGTGCAGTATGTCTACACATCGCAGTGCAGTATGTCTACACAGTACACTGCAATATGTCTACACAGTGCAGTATGCCTACACAGTGCATTTCAGTATGCATACACAGTGCATTTCAGTATGCCTACACAGTGCATTTCAGTATGCCTACAGAGTGCATTTCAGTATGTCTACACAGTGCATTTCAGTATGTCTACACAGTGCATTTCAGTATGCCTACACAGTGCATTTCAGTATGCCTACACAGTGCATTTCAGTATGTCTACACAGTGCATTTCAGTATGTCTACACAGTGCATTTCAGTATGTCTACACAGTGCATTTCAGTATGCCTACACAGTGCATTTCAGTATGCCTACACAGTGCATTTCAGTATGCCTACACAGTGCATTTCAGTATGCCTACACAGTGCATTTCAGTATGCCTACACAGTGCATTTCAGTATGTCTACACAGTGCATTTCAGTATGTCTACACAGTGCATTTCAGTATGCCTACACAGTGCATTTCAGTATGCCTACACAGTGCATTTCAGTATGCCTACACAGTGCATTTCAGTATGCCTACACAGTGCATTTCAGTATGCCTACACAGTACAGTGCAGCACAGTATTTCTAAACACTGCAGTATATCTACACAGTACAGCATGTTAACACAGTACAGTTTGTTTACACGGTAAGGCAAATGGGGATACCTAGTCAGTTGTCGAATTGAATGTATATAACTGAAATATGACTTCCACATTTAACCCAACCCCTCTGAATCAGAAAGGTGCGGGGGGCTGCCTTAATCGACATACATGTCTTCAGGACCCAGGGAACAGGTACAGTATGTCTACACAGTACCGTATGTCTACACAGTACCGTATGTCTACACAGTGCAGTATGTCTACACAGTGCAGTACAGTAATGTCTACACAGTGCAGTACAGTATGTCTACACAGTGCAGTACAGTATGTCTACACAGTGCAGTACAGTATGTCTACACAGTGCATTTCAGTATGCCTACACAGTGCATTTCAGTATGTCTACACAGTGCATTTCAGTATGTCTACACAGTGCATTTCAGTATGTCTACACATTGCAGTGCAGTAGGTCTACACATTGCAGTGTAGTATGTCTACACATTGCAGTGTAGTATGTCTAAACATTGAAGTGCAGTATGTCTACACATTGCAGTGCAGTATGTCTACACATTGCAGTGCAGTATGTCTACATATTGCAGTGCAGTATGTCTACACAGTACAGTGCAGTATGTCTACACATCGCAGTGCAGTATGTCTACACAGTACACTGCAATATGTCTACACAGTACAGTATGCCTACACAGTGCATTTCAGTATGCATACACAGTGCATTTCAGTATGTCTACACAGTGCATTTCAGTATGTCTACACAGTGCATTTCAGTATGCCTACACAGTGCATTTCAGTATGCATACACAGTGCATTTCAGTATGCATACACAGTGCATTTCAGTATGTCTACACAGTGCATTTCAGTATGTCTACAGAGTGCATTTCAGTATGTCTACACAGTGCATTTCAGTATGTCTACACAGTGCATTTCAGTATGTCTACACAGTGCATTTCAGTATGTCTACACAGTGCATTTCAGTATGTCTACACAGTGCATTTCAGTATGTCTACACAGTGCATTTCAGTATGCCTACACAGTGCATTTCAGTATGCCTACACAGTGCATTTCAGTATGTCTACACAGTGCAGTACAGTATGTCTACACAGAGCAGTACAGTATGTCTACACAGTGCAGTACAGTATGTCTACACAGTGCAGTACAGTATGTCTACACAGTGCAGTATGTCTCCACATTACCATATCTCTGCACAGTGCAATGCAGTATGTCTACAGAGTGCAGTATGTCTCCACAGTACCATATGTCTGCACAGTGCAATGCAGTATGTCTACACAGTGTAGTACAGTATGTCTACACAGTGCAGTATGTCTACACAGTACCATATGTCTACACAGTGCAGTGCAGTATGTCTACACAGTGCAGTATCGTATGGTCTCACAGTATAGTACCGTATGTCTACACAGTGCAGTACCGTATGTCTACACAGTGCAGTATGTCTACACAGTGCAGTGCAGTATGTCTACACAGTGCAGTATGTCTACACAGTGCAGTACAGTATGTCTACACAGTGCGTTACAGTATGTCTGCACAGTGCAGTACAGTGTGTCTGCACAGTACCATATGTCTACACAGTACAGTGCAGTATGTCTACACAGTGAAGTATGTCTACACAGTGCAGTACCGTATGATCACACAGTGCAGCACCGTATGATCACACAGTGCAGTACCGTATGATCACACAGTGCAGTATTGTATGATCACACAGTGCAGTATCGTATGATCACACAGTGCAGTATCGTATGATCACACAGTGCAGTATGTCTACACAGTACCATATGTCTACACAGTGCAGTGCAGTATGGTCTCACAGTATATTACCGTATGTCTACACAGTGCAGTAAAGTATGTCTACACAGTGCATTTCCGTATGCCTACACAGTGCATTTCAGTATGTCTACACAGTGCATTTCTGTATGTCTACACAGTGCATTTCAGTATGCCTACACAGTGCATTTCAGTATGCCTACACAGTGCATTTCAGTATGTCTACACAGTGCATTTCAGTATGCCTACACAGTGCATTTCAGTATGTCTACACAGTGCATTTCAGTATGTCTACACAGTGCATTTCAGTATGTCTACACAGTGCATTTCAGTATGTCTACACAGTGCATTTCAGTATGTCTACACAGTGCATTTCAGTATGTCTACACAGTGCATTTCAGTATGCCTACACAGTGCATTTCAGTATGCCTACACAGTGCATTTCAGTATGTCTACACAGTGCAGTACAGTATGTCTACACAGAGCAGTACAGTATGTCTACACAGTGCAGTACAGTATGTCTACACAGTGCAGTACAGTATGTCTACACAGTGCAGTATGTCTCCACATTACCATATCTCTGCACAGTGCAATGCAGTATGTCTACAGAGTGCAGTATGTCTCTACAGTACCATATGTCTGCACAGTGCAATGCAGTATGTCTACACAGTGTAGTACAGTATGTCTACACAGTGCAGTATGTCTACACAGTACCATATGTCTACACAGTGCAGTACAGTATGTCTACACAGTGCAGTATCGTATGGTCTCACAGTATAGTACCGTATGTATACACAGTGCAGTACCGTATGTCTACACAGTACCGTATGTCTACACAGTGCAGCATGTCTACACAGTGCAGTATGTCTACACAGTGCAGTATGTCTACACAGTGCATTTCAGTATGTCTACACAGTGCATTTCAGTATGTCTACACAGTGGATTTCAGTATGCCTACACAGTGCATTTCAGTATGCCTACACAGTGCATTTCAGTATGCCTACACAGTGCATTTCAGTATGCCTACACAGTGCATTTCAGTATGCCTACACAGTGCATTTCAGTAGGTCTACACATTGCAGTGTAGTATGTCTACACATTGCAGTGTAGTATGTCTAAACATTGAAGTGCAGTATGTCTACACATTGCAGTGCAGTATGTCTACACATTGCAGTGCAGTATGTCTACACATTGCAGTGCAGTATGTCTACACATTGCAGTGCAGTATGTCTACACAGTACACTGCAGTATGTCTACACAGTACAGTATGCCTACACAGTGCATTTCAGTATGCATACACAGTGCATTTCAGTATGCATACACAGTGCATTTCAGTATGCCTACACAGTGCATTTCAGTATGTCTACACAGTGCATTTCAGTATGTCTACACAGTGCATTTCAGTATGTCTACACAGTGCATTTCAGTATGCCTACACAGTGCATTTCAGTATGCCTACACAGTGCATTTCAGTATGCCTACACAGTGCATTTCAGTATGCCTACACAGTGCATTTCAGTATGCCTACACAGCGTTTTTCAGTATGTCTACACAGTGCATTTCAGTATGTCTACACATTGCATTTCAGTATGTCTACACAGTGCATTTCAGTATGTCTACACAGTGCATTTCAGTATGTCTACACAGTGCATTTCAGTTTGTCTACACAGTGCATTTCAGTATGTCTACACAGTGTATTTCAGTATGTCTACACAGTGCATTTCAGTATGCCTACACAGTGCATTTCAGTATGCCTACACAGTGCATTTCAGTATGTCTACACAGTGCATTTCAGTATGCCTACACAGTGCATTTCAGTATGCCTACACAGTGCATTTCAGTATGCCTACACAGTGCATTTCAGTATGCCTACACAGTGCATTTCAGTATGCCTACACAGTGCATTTCAGTATGCCTACACAGTGCATTTCAGTATGCCTACACAGTGCATTTCAGTATGCCTACACAGTGCATTTCAGTATGCCTACACAGTGCATTTCAGTATGCCTACACAGTGCATTTCAGTATGTCTACACAGTGCATTTCAGTATGTCTACACAGTGCATTTCAGTATGTCTACACATTGCAGTGCAGTAGGTCTACACATTGCAGTGTAGTATGTCTACACATTGCAGTGTAGTATGTCTAAACATTGAAGTGCAGTATGTCTACACATTGCAGTGCAGTATGTCTACACATTGCAGTGCAGTATGTCTACATATTGCAGTGCAGTATGTCTACACAGTACAGTGCAGTATGTCTACACATCGCAGTGCAGTATGTCTACACAGTACACTGCAATATGTCTACACAGTACAGTATGCCTACACAGTGCATTTCAGTATGCATACACAGTGCATTTCAGTATGTCTACACAGTGCATTTCAGTATGTCTACACAGTGCATTTCAGTATGTCTACACAGTGCATTTCAGTATGCCTACACAGTGCATTTCAGTATGCATACACAGTGCATTTCAGTATGCATACACAGTGCATTTCAGTATGTCTACACAGTGCATTTCAGTATGTCTACAGAGTGCATTTCAGTATGTCTACACAGTGCATTTCAGTATGTCTACACAGTGCATTTCAGTATGTCTACACAGTGCATTTCAGTATGTCTACACAGTGCATTTCCGTATGCCTACACAGTGCATTTCAGTATGTCTACACAGTGCATTTCTGTATGTCTACACAGTGCATTTCAGTATGCCTACACAGTGCATTTCAGTATGCCTACACAGTGCATTTCAGTATGTCTACACAGTGCATTTCAGTATGCCTACACAGTGCATTTCAGTATGTCTACACAGTGCATTTCAGTATGTCTACACAGTGCATTTCAGTATGTCTACACAGTGCATTTCAGTATGTCTACACAGTGCATTTCAGTATGTCTACACAGTGCATTTCAGTATGTCTACACAGTGCATTTCAGTATGCCTACACAGTGCATTTCAGTATGCCTACACAGTGCATTTCAGTATGCCTACACAGTGCATTTCAGTATGTCTACACAGTGCAGTACAGTATGTCTACACAGAGCAGTACAGTATGTCTACACAGTGCAGTACAGTATGTCTACACAGTGCAGTACAGTATGTCTACACAGTGCAGTATGTCTCCACATTACCATATCTCTGCACAGTGCAATGCAGTATGTCTACAGAGTGCAGTATGTCTCCACAGTACCATATGTCTGCACAGTGCAATGCAGTATGTCTACACAGTGTAGTACAGTATGTCTACACAGTGCAGTATGTCTACACAGTACCATATGTCTACACAGTGCAGTGCAGTATGTCTACACAGTGCAGTATCGTATGGTCTCACAGTATAGTACCGTATGTCTACACAGTGCAGTACCGTATGTCTACACAGTGCAGTATGTCTACACAGTGCAGTATGTCTACACAGTGCAGTGCAGTATGTCTACACAGTGCAGTATGTCTACACAGTGCAGTACAGTATGTCTACACAGTGCGTTACAGTATGTCTGCACAGTGCAGTACAGTGTGTCTGCACAGTACCATATGTCTACACAGTACAGTGCAGTATGTCTACACAGTGAAGTATGTCTACACAGTGCAGTACCGTATGATCACACAGTGCAGCACCGTATGATCACACAGTGCAGTACCGTATGATCACACAGTGCAGTATTGTATGATCACACAGTGCAGTATCGTATGATCACACAGTGCAGTATCGTATGATCACACAGTGCAGTATCGTATGATCACACAGTGCAGTATCGTATGATCACACAGTGCAGTATGTCTACACAGTACCATATGTCTACACAGTGCAGTGCAGTATGGTCTCACAGTATATTACCGTATGTCTACACAGTGCAGTACAGTATGTCTGCACAGTGCAGTACAGTATGTCTACACAGTGCAGTATGTCTCCACAGTACCATATGTCTGCACAGTGCAATGCAGTATGTCTACACAGTGCAGTACAGTATGTCTACACAGTGCAGTATGTCTACACAGTACCATATGTCTACACAGTGCAGTGCAGTATGTCTACACAGTGCAGTATGTCTACACAGTGCAGTATCGTATGGTCTCACAGTATAGTACCGTATGTCTACACAGTGCAGTACAGTATGTCTACACAGTGCAGTACAGTATGCCTACACAGTACCATATGTCTACACAGTGCAGTGCAGTATGTCTACACAGTGCAGTACAGTATGTCTACACAGTGCAGTATGTCTACACAGTGCAGTACAGTATGTCTACACAGTGCAGTACAGTATGTCTGCACAGTGCAGTACAGTATGTCTGCACAGTACCATATGTCTACACAGTGCAGTATGTCTACACAGTGCAGTACAGTATGTCTACACAGTGCAGTACAGTATGTCTACACAGTGCAGTACAGTATGTCTGCACAGTGCAGTACAGTATGTCTGCACAGTACCATATGTCTGCACAGTACAGTGCAGTATGTCTACACAGTGCAGTATGTCTACACAGTGCAGTATGCCTACACAGTGCAGTATGCCTACACAGTGCAGTACCGTATGATCACACAGTGCAGTACCGTATGATCACACAGTGCAGTACCGTATGATCACACAGTGCAGTACCGTATGATCACACAGTGCAGTACAGTATGTTCACACAGAGCAGTACAGTATCGTATGTTCACACAGTACAGTACAGTATGTCTACACAGTGCAGTATGCCTACACAGTGCAGTATGCCTACACAGTGCAGTATGTCTACACAGTGCAGTACTGTATGATCACACAGTGCAGTACTGTATGATCACACAGTGCAGTACTGTATGATCACACAGTGCAGTATCGTATGATCACACAGTGCAGTATCGTATGTTCACACAGTGCAGTATGTCTACACAGTACAGTATCGTATGTTCACACAGTGCAGTATCGTAGGATCACACAGTGCAGTATCGTAGGTTCACACAGTGCAGTATCGTATGTTCACACAGTGCAGTATCGTATGTTCACACAGTGCAGTATCGTATGTTCACACAGTGCAGTATCGTATGTTCACACAGTGCAGTATCGTATGTTCACACAGTGCAGTACAGTATGTTCACACAGTGCAGTACAGTATCGTATGTTCACACAGTACAGTACAGTATGTCTACACAGTACAGTATCGTATGTTCTCACAGTGCAGTATCATATGTTCACACAGTACAGTGTCGTATGGTCTCACAGTACAGTGTCGTATGGTCTCACAGTACAGTATCTTATGTTCACACCGTACAGTCCAGTATGTCTACACAGTGCAGAATGTCTACACAGTACAGTATCGTATGTTTTCACAGTACAGTATCGTATGGTCTCACAGTACAGTATGTTCTCACAGTACAGTATCGTATGTTCTCACAGTGCAGTATCATATGTTCACACAGTACAGTGTCGTATGTTCACACAGTACAGTACAGTATGTCTACACAGTACAGTATCGTATGTTCTCACAGTGCAGTATCATATGTTCACACAGTACAGTGTCGTATGGTCTCACAGTACAGTATCTTATGTTCACACCGTACAGTCCAGTATGTCTACACAGTGCAGAATGTCTACACAGTTCAGTATCATATGTTTTCACAGTACAGTATCGTATGGTCTCACAGTACAGTATGTCTACACAGTACAGTACCGTATGGTCTCACAGTGCAGTACAGTATGGTCTCACAGTGCAGTACAGTATGTCTGCACAGTGCAGTACAGTATGTCTACACAGTGCAGTATGTCTACACAGTAACATATGTCTACACAGTGCAGTGCAGTATGTCTACACAGTAACATATGTCTACACAGTGCAGTGCAGTATGTCTACACAGTGCAGTATGTCTACACAGTACCATATGTCTACACAGTGCAGTGCAGTATGTCTACACAGTGCAGTACAGTATGTCTACACAGTGCAGTATGTCTACACAGTGCAGTACAGTATGTCTACACAGTGCCGTACCGTATGGTCTCACAGTGCAGTACCGTAGGTCTACACAGTACAGTATCGTATGTTCTCACAGTACAGTGCAGTATGTCTACACAGTACAGTATCTTATCTTCACACAGGGCAGTATCGTATGTTCACACAGTACAGTATCGTATGGTCTCACAGTGCAGTATCGTATGGTCTCACAGTGCAGTATCGTATGGTCTCACAGTGCAGTATCGTATGGTCTCACAGTGCAGTATCGTATGGTCTCACATTGCAGTATCGTATGGACTCACAGTGCAGTATCGTATGTTCTCACAGTGCAGTATCGTATGTTCTCACAGTGCAGTATCGTATGGTCTCACAGTGCAGTATCGTATGGTCTCACAGTGCAGTATCGTATGGTCTCACAGTGCAGTATCGTATGGTCTCACAGTGCAGTATCGTATGGTCTCACAGTGCAGTATCGTATGGTCTCACAGTGCAGTATCGTATGGTCTCACAGTCAGTATCGTATGGTCTCAGTGCAGTATCGTATGGTCTCACAGTGCAGTATTGTATGGTCTCACAGTGCAGTATCGTATGGTCTCACAGTGCAGTATCGTATGTTCTCACAGTGCAGTATCGTATGTTCTCACAGTGCAGTATCGTATGGTCTCACAGTGCAGTATCGTATGTTCTCACAGTGCAGTATCGTATGTTCTCACAGTGCAGTATCGTATGTTCACACAGTGCAGTATCGTATGTTCTCACAGTGCAGTATCGTATGTTCACACAGTACAGTATCGTATGTTCTCACAGTGCAGTATCGTATGTTCACACAGTGCAGTATCGTATGGTCTCACAGTGCAGTATCGTATGTTCTCACAGTGCAGTATCGTATGTTCTCACAGTGCAGTATCGTATGTTCACACAGTGCAGTATCGTATGTTCACACAGTGCAGTATCGTATGTTCACACAGTGCAGTATCGTATGTTCACACAGTGCAGTATCGTAGGTCTTCACAGTGCAGTATCGTATGTTCACACAGTGCAGTATCGTATGGTCTCACAGTGCAGTATCGTATGTTCTCACAGTGCAGTATCGTATGTTCTCACAGTGCAGTATCGTATGTTCACACAGTGCAGTATCGTATGTTCACACAGTGCAGTATCGTATGTTCACACAGTACAGTATCGTATGTTCACAGTACAGTATCGTATGTTCTCACAGTGCAGTATCGTATGTTCACACAGTGCAGTATCGTATGTTCACACAGTACAGTATCGTATGTTCACACAGTACAGTATCGTATGTTCACACAGTACAGTATCGTATGTTCACACAGTGCAGTATCGTATGGTCTCACAGTGCAGTATCGTATGTTCTCTCAGTGCAGTATCGTATGTTCTCACAGTGCAGTATCGTATGTTCTCACAGTGCAGTATCGTATGTTCTCACAGTGCAGTATCGTATGTTCACACAGTGCAGTATCGTATGTTCACACAGTGCAGTATCGTATGTTCACACAGTGCAGTATCGTATGTTCACACAGTACAGTATCGTATGTTCACAGTACAGTACCGTAGGTCTTCACAGTACAGTATCTTATGTTCACACAGTACAGTATCGTATGTTCTCACAGTGCAGTATCGTATGTTCTCACAGTGCAGTATCGTATGTTCTCACAGTGCAGTATCGTATGTTCACACAGTGCAGTATCGTATGTTCACACAGTGCAGTATCGTATGTTCACACAGTGCAGTATTGTATGTTCACACAGTGCAGTATCGTATGTTCACACAGTGCAGTATCGTATGTTCACACAGTGCAGTATCGTATGTTCACACAGTGCAGTATCGTATGTTCACACAGTGCAGTATCGTATGTTTACAGTACAGTATCGTATGTTCACACAGTGCAGTATCGTATGTTTACAGTACAGTACCGTAGGACTCCACAGTACAGTATCGTATGTTCACACAGTGCAGTATCGTATGTTTACAGTACAGTACCGTAAGTCTCCACAGTACAGTATCGTATGTTCACACAGTGCAGTATCGTATGTTTACAGTACAGTACCGTTGTTCTCCACAGTACAGTATCGTATGTTCACAGTACAGTATCGTATGTCCACAGTACAGTATCGTATGTTCACAGTACAGTATCGTATGTCCACAGTACAGTATCGTATGTCCACAGTACAGTATCGTATGTCCACAGTACAGTATCGTATGTTCACAGTACAGTATCGTATGTCCACAGTACAGTATCGTATGTCCACAGTACAGTATCGTATGTTCACAGTACAGTATCGTATGTTCACAGTACAGTATCGTATGTCCACAGTACAGTATCGTATGTCCACAGTACAGTATTGTATGTTCACAGTACAGTATCGTATGTCCACAGTACAGTATCGTATGTTCACAGTACAGTATCGTATGTCCACAGTACAGTATCGTATGTCCACAGTACAGTATCGTATGTCCACAGTACAGTATCGTATGTTCACAGTACAGTATCGTATGTCCACAGTACAGTATCGTATGTCCACAGTACAGTATCGTATGTTCACAGTACAGTATCGTATGTTCACAGTACAGTATCGTATGTCCACAGTACAGTATCGTATGTCCACAGTACAGTATTGTATGTTCACAGTACAGTATCGTATGTTGACAGTACAGTATCGTATGTCCACAGTACAGTATCGTATGTTCACAGTACAGTATCGTATGTCCACAGTACAGTATCGTATGTCCACAGTACAGTATCGTATGTTCACAGTACAGTATCGTATGTTTACAGTACAGTATCGTATGTTTACAGTACAGTATCGTATGTTCACACAGTGCAGTATCGTATGTTTACAGTACAGTATCGTATGTTCACACAGTGCAGTATCGTATGTTTACAGTACAGTACCGTAGGTCTCCACAGTACAGTATCGTATGTTCACAGTACAGTATCGTATGTTCACAGTACAGTATCGTATGTTCACACAGTACAGTATCGTATGTTCACAGTACAGTATTGTCAGACAGTGTATTTAGAAATATGATTGGATGTTTGTGTCTGCCTTGGCGTGTGAGTATGTTCGTGTGACGTGTGTGTCTGTAAAACGGTGCACAGTGTTTGTAAACGATCCTGGCACTCCTGTACCACACACACGCGTGCATGCACACACAACCTCCTACTGTTGGACAGTAGTGACAGTGGAAAGTGTGTGTGAAACTGGCAGCCTGTGTGTGACGGGCGGCAGGTTGCCTAGTGGTTAAGAGCATTGGCACAGTAACAGTCGCTGGTTCGAATCCTTTAGCCGGCAAGGTGTAAAAATCTGCCGTTCTGCCCTTGAGCAAGGCAGTTAACCCTCACCACAACTGCTCCCCGGGTGCCAATGAAATCGAGTCAACACCCCCCCTGCACTTGTCTGATTCAGAGGGTTTCGATGCAGAAAACACATTTCGGTAGGTATCTGTCTAGGTATCCCCTCTGCCTTTCCTTTCACTGTTGTTCACCAGCTGGGGGTGCTGTCAGCCCTTGTAAAACAACAACAGGTAAACTCCACTTTGGCTCCCTGATCAACGATTCTCCTCAAGTCCTCTCCTCAAGTCCTCTCCTCAAGTCCTCTCCTCAAGTCCTCTCCTCTTTCCACCAATTCCACTTTACATTCAGATATTAACCTCATTCCTATTAGCTTTCTCATTATGGAGAATTTTGTGATGAAAATACCTTTCCAATCTGCTGATATTGCATTATTAGATGGATATTTAAAGGGGCAATATGCAGTTCAAGCTGGAACAAAGTGGTCACCCTGCCGCAACTGTGTGATGGGGCTGGAAAAATCTAACCACTCTCAAATTCACAGACAGATCTATGGATGCAAGGACTGACCATCCATGATCTAAAAAGTATAGTTTTAACCATATTTCGAGCCTACAAAGTGTTGGTTTACAATTGCATTGTTTACTTATAATTGCGTAAGACAAGGTTATATGTTAGGTTCTGATGTGGTACGACCACAGTTTAACTAATCTCATGAGCCAATTATAAATTACATTCTTCATGGGTCTGTATGTATGTACAGTGGGGCAAAAAAGTATTTAGTCAGCCACTAATTGTGCAAGTTCTCCCACTTAAAAAGATGAGAGGCCTGTAATTTTCATCATAGGTACACTTTAACTATGACAGACAAAATGAGAAAAAAAAATCCAGAAAATCACATTGTAGGATTTTTTATGAATTTATTTGCAAATTATGGAGGAAAATAAGTATTTGGTCAATAACAAAAGTTTATCTCAATACTTTGTTGTATACCCTTTATTGGCAATGACATAGGTCAAACGTTTTCTCTAAGTCTTCACAAGGTTTTCACACACTGTTTCTGGTATTTTGGCCCTTTATTTGGTCCAATAATCGGTATCGGCTTTATTTGGTCCTCCAATAATCAGTATCGCCGTTGAAAAATCATAATCGGTCGTGTGTGTACGTATATATAGCTCTACTACATAATCTAGCAGGTAGAATCTACTACATAATCTAGCAGGTTAGATCTGCTACATTATCCATCAGGTTAGATCTACCACATTATCTAGCAGGTTAGATCTACCACATTATCTAGCAGGTTAGATCTACCACATTATCTAGCAGGTAAGGTCTACTACATTATCTAGCAGGTTAGATCTACTACATTATCCAGCTCCACCTGCTGAAACTGGAACTGTTCAACTACACAGTATGGAGACCTCTCTCTTCATCTCTCCCTCCCTCCCTCCCTCCATCTCTTTCTCTGTTATGATATGTTCTGTACTCTCTCTCTCTCTCTCTGGCTCTCTCTTTCTCCCTCTCTGCGTCTGTCTAGCCTCTGTGTGAGTTCACATGGCGTGATCCAAAGTGGGCCATCGCTAATCAATGGGAGTCATTTAAGCCCATTCTCTCCCCACACACAAACCCCAGCGTTTTGCTAATCAATTGAAAATAAGTGTAATTCTCTTTTCCAGTCTGTAGAAAAGGGACATAGCAATGGGTTGGCGTGTGTCTTTTTTTGTATGAGATTGTTGTTGTTGGCCTGTGTGTGTGTGTGTGTGTGTGTGTGTGTGTGTGTGTGTGTGTGTGTGTGTGTGTGTGTGTGTGTGTGTGTGTGTGTGTGTGTGTGTGTGTGTGTGTGTGTGTGTGTGTGTGTGTGTGAGTGTGTGTGTGCGCGCGAAAGAGAGACTATGCCATTTTGGCTATATGAGAGGTCTGCACTCCGCTCCATCCAGCCTGTTCAGGCTTTGTGTGGACCTTGCTCAGGCAGGGAGCAGGGTCAGCCATCTAAATGGGGGATATATTAGTAGTAACCTTTCTAAGAACAGGCCCCAGTATTCCTCCAGTCCTCCAGAAAGGCAATCAGATCACTTAAGTGCCTCCTTGCCTCTGTGGCCTGCACTAGGAGACCTGGCAGAGAGAAAGGCCTTTATCTCGCTCACTCTCTCACCTTCACGGAAGGAAAAGGACAAGGTTGATCATCATTTTTAAAAATTAAATTCAAGTGAACCATCTAATTTAGACATTAGCCTCGGGCGGCCATAGAGAATGCTTCCAATCCCAGCGGATAATGCACATTGCCCAATTGTGTATGTGCATTATTTAGCTTCCGTTAATGTGCTGCTTTGACAGCCTATTACTGAGGATAATCAAGAGCTGTCTCACTCTCTCTCTGGCCAGGAGATATGGCCACTGACAGACAGACCAACTCAGATACATAGCTTGTGACATATAGCCCTACTCACTTACAAACCAATAGTACCTGTGTGAGTGTGTGTGTGACGTCCTCATCAAAGGGTGCTTCTTCCAGGCTCTTTGTCAGACCTCAGTGCTAAATGAACCATGGCCTTATGAAACAGGCTCGGAGCAAGAGGTCATTTCAATGACTCAATCACCTAACAGGGCTTTGACTTCTGACATTTTTTATAGTGAACTCCGTACAACGTGTATAGGTGGAACATAAGGGCTACCTAAGTAGAAGTTTAGTGGAGAATAGAAGTGTGTGTGTGTGCGGTGCGCGCGCAATGCAGGGCCAGTGGAGCAACGCGGGGACAGGAGAGACGGACAGACTGACATAAAGAGAGATAGACCGGGACAGAGGGATGTAGCTCCTGCCGAGCAGTAATGGAGGGTGTGGGTGTATTACTGTCTCCAGTCAGAGTGTTAAGTGCTGTCCTGGTGTCTGAGAGATCGATGACAGCCGGCCCGCCACTGAGAGCCCCGCTCTGACAAACAGCCTGGGGTCAGGGGTCACACACACACACACACACACACACACACACACACACACACACACACACACACACACACACACAGACACAGAGGCAGGGCGGTCAGTGGTCACAGTGGGGTGGGAGGGTCTGCCCTGAGGGGGGTGGCAGTGCCACGGCATCACATCGATACCCAGCCAGAGCCATGGAGCACTAATGCCTAATGTTCCGCTGATGGAGCACAGCCCTGGCCCCAGGGACCTTTGCACACACACTGGGAGACGGGTCTGGAGACACACATACACACACGCACGTGCGCACACACATATGCCAACATAGAGTATATAGTAGAAATTCACCTAATTGATTGGTGTGGCTCAGATTGAGGCAAGTACAGATAGATAGAATTATTCATGGTTCATCCTCCACCCTCTCACACACATAGCATGGAGGGTACTCCAGTCTAGTGAGCAGTATCAATTAGTCACAATACTACCACCTAGCCAGTCATTTTAGTGCACTAATGTAAATGTGTGTAGGGATAGGAATTCAAAGGAAATGTCCTAATCGCCCTTTTCCCTTGTTGTGTTCAACCCAGCTTACACCGTCTTTCCTACAGTTAACAAACCAAAGGTTTTTCTTCTTCTTGATATAGACTGAGTCTCGGAGAGGGGTGCTGGGAATTGCATAGACAGTTAGGAGTGTGTGGCCTAAATGGTGTTCTACTGGCTGTTAACACCATTTCTCAATTCCCTTCTCTTGTTGTTGCCATGTGGACTGTACACAGTACACATTCATGTTCCCCTTCTCTGAAGACAGAAACAGACAGTTCCCTTCAACATATACCATATAGCCCATCTATCCTGTTTAAAAAGGACTGAAGACAGAAACAGACAGTTCCATTCAACATATACTATATAGCCCATCTATCCTGTTTAAAAAGGACTGAAGACAGAGACAGACAGTTCCCTTCAACATATACCATATAGCCCATCTATCCTGTTTAAAAAGAACTGTAGACAGAAACAGACAGTTCCATTCAACATATACCATATAGCCCATCTATCCTGTTTAAAAAGGACTGAAGACAGAAACAGACAGTTCCATTCAACATATACCATATAGCCCATCTATCCTGTTTAAAAAGGACTGAAGACAGAAACAGACAGTTCCCTTCAACATATACCATATAGCCCATCTATCCTGTTTAAAAAGAACTGTAGACAGAAACAGACAATTTGGTTCTATTTCAACATATGTATTAGTAAAACCAAAGTGCTGTAATATATATAAAGTATATCAATTAGCCTTGTACACACACCAAAACCTTTCAAATGTTCAAATCAAAAAGCTATTGCACAGAAACACGTGGGCAGTTGGATGCATCGCAAATTCAGAACCGCTGGAAAGCAACATAATAAACTAAAGCACTGATCATTGGGAATGAGATAAGAATGACTGCGAAGGCTTGATCCATACATTTAATAATGAAATAGGTAACCTAGCCAACAACTAAACCAATCCATATGATTAACATGATATGAATAACGCTGCCACATGCCCGGTGCAGAGATGTAATAGCCTACTCCTGATCATTGTTAAGGAGAACAAAAACTACTTCGCCTACATTTGAACACCACCGCAGAAGCTTCGCTATTATCCCAATTAAGTAACCTAGTTTTGTTGTTTGGCTACTTGAAGAGAACTAGGGCCTATCACTTGCAGCTCTTCCAATGCATTGTGGGAAAGTGTGCATCGAATTCTACAAGATGAAGAGCCGAAGTTAGAATAATAACAACCTGGCATTTAAACATACTATAACATTTTTTGCGTACTGAGACTGCGTCATGGGCGATTGGGTTGTTTCCTGCTATTGGTTGATTTCGGTAGCACATCTCCATATCTAATTGATCAGCTGTTGTCAAAACCCAAATCAGTATGACATCCGGGCATGTAAAGTATACTTCATATCTGAAATGTCGCATACTATTAAACTTTCTTTATTTCACATACTCAAACGGGGGGGAAGAGAGCGAGAGAGAGACTGTGTGTTGTTGTGTTTGCTGGGCGGCTAGTTGTGTTGGTTGAGAGAGTTGAACAGCAGCTGAGAGAGCTGAATGAGGGTCCACCTGAATTCACCATCTCAGAAACAAATAGCACAGCCACTACACACCACTTCAGATTACAGGGAAAACAAGTCCTTCACCCCGACACACTTCAAATAGACTGTCTCTATCCTATCCCCTACTAAATGTGAGAGGAGGAGGAATGTGTGCGCGCACGTGTGCGTTTGTATTGGTGCACTGCACTCAGTACAGTATGGTACTGTGTGTAATAATAATAAATAATTTGGTGCATGCTTATATTTGTCCTGTTTCAAGTGTGGAAATGTGTTTTATCCCAACTCCCCCTGAGACACCCTCAGAAAGGGGGATCACGGCCAGTGTCTGCACATGAGTTCAAGTGTATGTTTGTGTGTCCTCATTGTGTTCATTATTCTACCTTCTCCTGGACAGTACGCTATAGGCTTATGTTTAGAGGTGTTTTGTCCCCGGTGGTGTTGTGTTGGACTGCAGCAGCAACTACAACGTTCCTCCCTGCCTCCCTCCCTGACTCCCTCCCTCCCTGCCTCCCTGTCTGTCTGCCTCCCTGTCTGTCTGCCTGCCTGCCTGCCTTCCTTCCTCCCTTCCTGCCTGCCTGCCTGCCTGCCTGCCTGCCTGCCTTCCTGCCTGCCTGCCTTCCTCCCTGCCCAGTTGGCTGCCTGGGGAATAACAGGGGGTCCACCCATTCTCCGGCTGTAGTATCATTCCTGATTTGCATACTAATTAACAAAATGATGGAGGGTGTGTCATATGGCAAATAAAAGCATTGTTCAGGAGCGCTCTTGAAAATGTGACCATAATCTCCCCCTACAGAGGCCTGTGCAACAGTGTTTTTCTGCTGAGAAGAAAAGGCAAAATACAAACTTCCCATCAGGCCTATTTTCGATTTCCTTCTCCATTTCCATATGAAGTAGTAATCAGGGTTGGTGTGGGACAGGGCTTGATAGGGATCTGTAGCGTGTGGAGTTGTTGGCACGTCTTAAAGGTGCTGCGCCGCCCTGTGTACTACCTTGTAACACTGTGTACGGGACGGCACGGGGAGCACAGTCAATGTGAGCTACTGAGATATAGGCTACAGCCTGTACAGCCCAGCTAGCTAAATCTCACCACAACCCTTAATTTAGCTGTCCCTCCCTCCATACCCCCCTCCCTCCCTCCTCTATTCTAGATTTTTCCCAGAAATTTCCCATGAGAAGCTAATTCCATGGGAATTTTGGGAATTTTGCTAAATTCATCAAAAAAGTTAGCTTATAACAGTGGACCTTTTTTTTGTGGGATAAACAAGGCAATTCTAGGTCTTGTGGCATATTTAGTTTAAACTACCCCCAATTCAATGGAATTGCAACCCTCTACATGCACAGTGCTTTCTTCCATCACATGTGCAGTGCACTCTTCCATCACTGTTTCTCAAGATTTTGCACACTAATGAGATGTTATTGAGCCCTCAGTACTACACTGTCTGAGCCAAGGACTACATTCCTTCTGGTAAGTTTTGCTTACAATACTGGGTTGGGTGAATATATTTTATATGACATACATGCTTTTTTGTAAATTTCTGCAAGTTAGTTTTTGCTACCATGTGGTTTTTAGCTTGCTTGAGCCTGCTATCTGAGGAGTGTAAATTCACCTGTTTCCATACATATTTAATTTCAAAACATTTATTTTACAAAGAAGTTGTTTAATCTAACTGCTTAACTATTTATCTACACGGAATTGTATTTATACAGTGCCTTGCGAAAGTATTCGGCCCCCTTGAACTTTGCGACCTTTTGCCAAATTTCAGGCTTCAAACATAAAGATATAAAACTGTGAAGAATCAACAACAAGTGGGACACAATCATGAAGTGGAACGACATTTATTGGATATTTCAAACTTTTTTAACAAATCAAAAACTGAAAAATTGGGCGTGCAAAATTATTCAGACCCTTTACTTTCAGTGCAGCAAACTCTCTCCAGAAGTTCAGTGAGGATCTCTGAATGATCCAATGTTGACCTAAATGACTAATGATAATATACAATCCACCTGTGTGTAATCAAGTCTCCGTATAAATGCACCTGCACTGTGATAGTCTCAGAGGTCCGTTAAAAGCGCAGAGAGCATCACGAAGAACAAGGAACACACCAGGCAGGTCCGAGATACTGTTGTGAAGAAGTTTAAAGCCGGATTTGGATACAAAAAGATTTTCCAAGCTTTAAACATCCCAAGGAGCACTGTGCAGGCGATAATATTGAAATGGAAGGAGTATCAGACCACTGCAAATCTACCAAGACCTGGCCGTCCCTCTAAACTTTCAGCTCATACAAGGAGAAGACTGATCAGAGATGCAGCCAAGAGGCCCATGATCACTCTGGATGAACTGCAGAGATCTACAGCTGAGGTGGGAGACTCTGTCCATAGGACAACAATCAGTCGTATATTGCACAAATCTGGCCTTTATGGAAGAGTGGCAAGAAGAAAACCATTTCTTAAAGATATCCAATAAAAAGTGTTGTTTAAAGTTTGCCACAAGCCACCTGGGAGACACACCAAACATGTGGAAGAAGGTGCTCTGGTCAGATGAAACCAAAATTGAACTTTTTGGCAACAATGCAAAACGTTATGTTTGGTGTAAAAGCAACACAGCTCATCACCCTGAACACACCATACCCACTGTCAAACATGGTGGTGGCAGCATGATTGTTTGGGCCTGCTTTTCTTCAGCAGGGACAGGGAAGATGGTTAAAATTGATGGGAAGATGGATGGGGCCAAATACAGGACCATTCTGGAAGAAAACCTGATGGAGTCTGCAAAAGACCTGAGACTGGGACGGAGACTTGGCCTCCAACAAGACAATGATCCAAAACATAAAGCAAAATCTACAATGGAATGGTTCAAAAATAAACATATCCAGGTGTTAGAATGGCCAAGTCAAAGTCCAGACCTGAATCCAATCAAGAATCTGTGGAAAGAACTGAAAACTGCTGTTCACAAATGCTCTCCATCCAACCTCACTGAGCTCGAGCTGTTTTGCAAGGAGGAATGGGAAAAGATTTCAGTCTCTCGATGTGCAAAACTGATAGAGACATACCCCAAGCGACTTACAGCTGTAATCGCAGCAAAAGGTGGCGCTACAAAGTATTAACTTAAGGGGGCTGAATAATTTTGCACGCCCAATTTTTCAGTTTTGATTTGTTAAAAAAGTTTGAAATATCCAATAAATGTCATTCCACTTCATGATTGTGTCCCACTTGTTGTTGATTCTTCACAAAAAAATACAGTTTTATATCTTTGTTTGAAGCCTGAAATGTGGCAAAAGGTCGCAAAGTTCAAGGGGGCCGAATACTTTCGCAAGGCACTGTATTTATTGTTTACTCATTTAATTAAAAAAAATCTTGACAGGAAAATGCCACGGGCACTATCTGATGTATGGAAACATTTCACTGCAGCTAATGTAGAAGGAAAAGCTGTGTACATTTGCAAATACTGTGCTAAATCATATGTGAAGAACGCAATAAAGATGCAGAATCATCTGGCCAAGTGCATAAAGTTCCCTCAGCGCTCACAACGAGCAACCTCTGACAAAAGTCCCTCTACTACTATTCAGTGTGAAAATGATGAATCAGACAGCTTATCGATAGCAACAGCTCAAGGTCCTCCTGGAATCAGAAGTTTTTTTGACTCAATGGTGGAATGTAGTCAGAGAAATGCTGATGAATGTCTTGCTCGAGCTGTGTATACAACTGGTTCACCACTGATGCTCACAGGCAATGTGTATTCGAAGAGATTTCTGAATGTTCTTCACCCAGCATACACCCCTCCAACCAGACATGCTTTATCTACTCATTTGATGGATAGATAAAGCAGACTGTATTGCAATCATCTCTGATGGGTGGTCGAATGTTTGTGGGCAAGGAAAAATTAACTACATCATCTCCACCCCTCAACCAGTATTCTACAAGCGCACAGACACAAGGGACAACAGACACACTGGTCTCTACATTGCAGATGAGCTGAAGGCAGTCATCAATGACCTTGGACCACAGAAGGTATTTGCACTGGTGACAGACAATGCTGCGAACATGAAGGCTGCTTGGTCTAAAGTGGAGGAGTCCTACCCTCACATCACATCCATTGGCTGTGCTACTCATGCGTTAAATCTGCTCCTCAAGGACAACATGGCACTGTAAACAATGGATACACTCTACAAGAGAGCCTAGTAAATGGTTAGGCATGTGAAGGGTCATCAAGTTATAGCAGCAATCTACCTCACCAAGCAAAGTGAAAAGAATAAGAGCACCACAATGAAGGTGCCCAGCAACACCTGTTAGGGTGGAGGTCATCATCATCTTTGACAGTCTTCTTAAATGGCCACATCACAGTCTGCCGAAATGTACAGCCCCAACTAGGATCCTCCTGGATGATGTATTTTGGGAGAGAGTGGTAAGCCTGAAACTCCTGAAACCTATAGCAGTAGCCATTGCACGGATTGAGGGAGACAATGCCATCCTGTCTGATGTTCAGACTCATCTGCTTGCAGATATAAGAGAAGAAATCTGTGCTGCCCTGCTCACTTCACTGTTGCTCCAAGCAGAACTGCAATTTTGAAATACATCAAAAAGCGTGAAGACTTCTGCCTGAAGCCCAAATCGGAGGGCCTTTTGTCCAGACCTCTGGCAGTCTCTATGGGGGTGCCACATGGTTTAATTCTCAGGCCAACTCTTTTCTCTGTATACATCAATGATGTCGCTCTTGCTGCTGGTGAATCTCTCATCCACCTCGATTCAGACGACACCATTTTGTCACCATAGCAGCACCCACCCGTAGCACATTCTCCAGCAGGTATATTTCACTGGTCACCCCCAAAGCCAATTCTTCCTTTGGCCGCCTTTCCTTCTAGTTGTCTGCTGCCATTGACTGGAACGAACTGCAAAAATCACTGAAGCTGGAGACTTATATCTCCCTCACTAACTTTAAGCATCAGCTGTCAGTGCAGCTTACATTGCACCTGTACATAGCCCATCTGTAAATAGCCCACCCAACTACCTCATCCCTATATTGTTTTTTGTTGTTGTTCCTTTACACCCCAGTATAAACTTCTTGCACATTCATCTTCTGCACATCTATCACTCCAGTGTTTACTTGCTAAATTGTAATTATTTGGCCACTATGGCCTATTTGGTAGCTTACCTCCCTAATCTTACTTCATTTGCACACACTGTATATAGACTTTTCTATTCTGTTATTGACTGTTCGTTTGTTTATTCAATGTGTAACTCTGTGTTGTTATTTGTGTCGCACTGCTTTGCTTTATCGCAGTTGTAAATGAGAACTTGTTCTTAACTGGCCTACCTGGTTAAATGAATAAATAAAAAATAAATACATGCCGCAGCTGGACCCCAAGTATGAAGGCAGGTCTGAGCCTGCAAAAAATATGTACATTTAAATGGTATTCATATTCATTTGCACATATTTCTGGTAATTCCCATATATTCCCGTTAAATCTCATACTTATATATTCCCCCCTCCCTTTGTTTTTACACTGCTGCTACTCAGTTTTTATTGTCTATGCATAGTCACTTTACCCCTACCTACATGTACAAATGACCTCAACTAACCTGTATCCCCACACATTGACTCGGTTCCGGTGCCCCCTGTATATTCCCTGGCCTCGTTATTTTATTGTTACCTTTTATTTATTTATTTAACTTTAGTTTGTTTAGTAAATATTTTCGTAACTCTATTTCTTGAACTGCATTGTTGGTTTTTGGGGCTTGTAAGTAAGCGTGTCACAGTAAGGTGTGAGAGAGTATGCGAGAAAGAGAGTGGGAGAACCTTGGCTCATTCCTTCACACTTTTTGCTGCTTACAAAAACAAACAAAGGGAGATGGTTCCTGACAGAAGGCAGGACTGTCATCACGCTGTCTGCAAATATGCCAGTGTCAAAGCGGCTGCCTGGGAGAGCCTGCGGGCATCGCCACTCAGCGTGCATACACACACTGATAACCCATCAGGCCTGCCCGTTCGCCCGCCTGAGAGCCCGCTTAATCCAACGTGACTACACTCGACAGAAAAAGCAAATTCACTTCCACTTGCATTCTGAGGAACTGGCCGCTCTTCAGATAAATAACAGCGCTGAGCACAGCGGAGTGTGTGTGTGGCTTTGTATGTCTCGTGTGTGTGTGTGTGTGTGTGTGAACTAAGTTGAACCTGCAGTACAAGGCCACAGGTTCCACTGTATGTTCTCAGTATATTCTCAGTATCAGGAAGGTTTCATGTTACTGTACATACGTAAGTACTGTAAGCAGGGGTCAGTTGATGTTATTTAGAGCAAGTCTCTCCACAATTGTGTAGATGCGGAGTACACAGTATGGTCTCTCTTGCAGAGAGTGATATACAAATCTCTAGTGTGTATCTCAATGGAGCTGTGTGGTAACTGTTCCTAATGCTGTTGAAGTATCCTTGAAGCACTGCATGAAGAGAAGTATTTATCTCCTAAATTAGACAGTAGGACTCTTTACATAATCAATCATTCAGAGGCACATTGCTTGGCTGTTGCAGAGTGGTTCTGAAGCGTGAGGAGTGATGAAGAATATTCATCTGTTTTACTTTACACTTGAATAACATTTCAAGTCGGAGTGCTTTGACCATGATGAAGGGACAGGATTTAGGAAGAGAATGGTATTGTTCTCGAAGCACAGTGATGTGATGATATTTGGTATAGTAGTTGTAGCCATCTATTTTGTGAAGTGCGCCAGTCCCTCCTGCAGCAAAGCGCCCCCACAACATGATGCTGCCACCCCCGTACTTCACGGTTGGGATGGTGTTCTTTGGCTTGCAAGCCTCCCCCTTTTTCCTCCAAACATAACGATGGTCATTATGGCCAATCAGTTCTATTTTTGTTTCATCAGACCGGAGGACATTTCTCCAAAATGTATGATCTTTGTCCCCACGTACAGTTTTTATGGCGGTTTTGGAGCAGTGGCTTCTTCCTTGCTGAGCGGCCTTTCATGTTATGTCGATATAGGACTCGTTTTACTGTGGATATAGATACTTGTGTACCTATTTCCTCCAGCATCTTCACAAGGTCCTTTGCTGTTGTTCTGGGATTGTTTTGCACTTTCGCACCAAAATACGTTCATCTCTAGGAGACAGAATGCTTCTCCTTCCTGAGCGGTATGACGGGTGTGTGGTCCCATGGTGTTTATACTTGCGTACTATTGTTTGTACAGATGAACGTGATACCTTCAGGTGTTTGGAAAATTCTACCAAGGTTGAACCAGACTTGTGGAGGTCTACAAAGTTTTTTCTGAGGTCTTGGCTGATTTCTTTTGATTTTCACATGATGTCAAGCAGAGGCACTGCGTTTGAAGGTAGGCCTTGAAACACATCCACAGGTACACCTCCAATTGACCTAAATGATGTCAATTAGCCTATCAGAAGCTTCTAAAGCCATGATGACATAATTTTCTGAAATTTTCCAAGCTGTTTAAAGGAAGAGTCAACTTGGTACAGTGGGGCAAAAAAAGTATTTAGTCAGCCACCAATTGTGCAAGTTCTCCCACTTAAAAAAAGATGAGAGAGGCCTGTAATTTTCATCATAGGTACACTTCAACTATGACAAACAAAATGAGAGAAAATCACATTGTAGGATTTTTAATGAATTTATTTGCAAATTATGGTGGAAAATAAGTATTTGGTCAGCTACAAACAAGCAAGATTTCTGTCTCTCACAGACCTGTAACTTCTTATTTAAGAGGCTCCTCTGTTCTCCACTCGTTACCTGTATTAATGGCACCTGTTTGAACTTGTTATCAGTATAAAATACACCTGTCCACAACCTCAAACAGTCATACTCCAAACTCCACTATGGCCAAGACCAAAGAGCTGTCAAAGGACACCAGAAACAGAATTGTAGACCTGTACCAGGCTGGGAAGACTGAATCTGCAATAGGTAAGCAGCTTGGTTTGAAGAAATCAACTGTGGGAGCAAATCTTAGGAAATGGAAGACATACAAGACCACTGATAATCTCCCTCGATCTGGGGCTCCACGATAGATCTCACCCCTGGAGTCAAAATGATCACAAGAACGGTGAGCAAAAATCCCAGAACCACACGGGGGGACCTAGTGAATGACCTGCAGAGAGCTGGGACCAAAGTAACAAAGCCTACCATCAGTAACACACTACGCCGCCAGGGACTCAAATCCTGCAGTGCCAGACGTGTCTCCCTGCTTAAGCCAGTACATGTCCAGGCCCGTCTGAAGTTTGCTGAAGAGCATTTGTATGATCCAGAAGAAGATTGGGTAGAATGTCATATGGTCAGATGAAACCAAAATATAACTTTTTGGTAAAAACTCAACTCGTTGTGTTTGGAAGACAAAGAATGCTGAGTTGCATCCAAAGAACACCATACCTACTGTGAAGCATGGGGTGGAAACATCATGCTTTGGGGCTGTTTTTCTGCAAAGGGACCAGGACGACTGATCCGTGTGAAGGAAAGAATGAATGAGGCCATGTATCGTGAGATTTTGAGTGAAAACCTCCTTCCATCAGCAAGGCATTGAAGATGAAACATGGCTGGGTCTTTCAGCATAACAATGATCCCAAAGACACCGCCCGGGCAACGAAGGAGTGGCTTCGTAAGAAGCATTTCAAGGTCCTGGAGTGGCCTAGCCAGTCTCCAGATCTCAACCCCATAGAAAATCTTTGGAGGGAGTTGAAAGTCCGTGTTGCCCAGCAACAGCCCCAAAACATCACTGCTCTAGAGGAGACCTGCATGGAGGAATGGGCCAAAATACCAGCAACAGTGTGTGAAAACCTTGTGAAGACTTACAGAAAACGTTTGACCTCTGTCATTGCCATCAAAGGGTATATAACAAAGTATTGAGATGAACTTTTGTATTTGACCAAATACTTATTTTCCACCATAATTTGCAAATAAAGTCATTAAAAATCCTACAATGTGATTTTCTGGATTTTTTTTCTTCTCATTTTGTCTGTCATAGTTGAAGTGTACCTATGATGAAAATTACAGGCCTCTCTCATATTTTTAAGTGGGAGAACTTGCACAATTGGTGGCTGACTAAATACTTTTTTGCCCCACTATATATGTAAACTTCTGACCCACAGGAATTGTGATACAGTGTATTTTAAGTGAAATAATCTGTCTGTAAACAATTGTTGGAAAAAGTACTTGTGTAATGCACAAAGTAGATGTCCTAACCGACTTCCCAAAACTATAGTTTGTTAACAAGAAATTTGTGGAGTGGTTGAATAACAAGTTTTAATGACTCCAACCCATAATGTATGTTACCTTCCGACTTCAACTGTATGTAAAGGACTTCACGCTGCTCGCTTAGCTAGTACCGCTTTCTCCTGATTGGGTTCATACCGGTGTTTGAAGCCAGGACCTCTGCCTCACAAACTCACATGACCGCCCTCTTGAAGCGTGTTACCCAGTCGCGCCACTGAAAAGCACGTACGGCAGCCGGGAGGTGACACTTCAAGCTGAGTGAGTTTCACAGACGCCCATCTGCTGCATGTACAGTACATGGCACGTGTCTCTTTGTAAGGCAGCAGATAGATGCTCTGTACTGTTTGGTATGTACAGTTGAACCACAGCTTTGAGGTGAAACTAAGAGCAGTGTGGGTGCTGCCACATTATACCTGTGCACACTTTTGGCACCACACGTCTTGGCTCATAGGAGCAGGAGCCTTCTCAGGCTTCTGTAGCGTGAGGCAGCTTGATGTACAAGTTCACCCCCTAGACAGGACGCTAGTCTATCACAGGGCCTTAACCACAATCTATCTCCTTAATGCTGAGTGCCAAGCAGAGACGCATCGGGTCCCATTTTTACAGTGTTTTGTATGGCTCAGGCGGGGATCAAACTCTGAACCTCAGGGCGGACGCTCTAACCATAAGACCTCTGAGTTGACACCACCTAGGCACCTGTCTGGAGGAATGCCCTGGGTTGCCCTTTGGCCCAATGTAATGTAGTCACCTGTAGGGATAAGGTGTCTTTTCACACATTACTACTGTACTGTACACTACACTCACTTTTTACACATTACTACTGTACTGTACACTCACTTTTTACACATTACTACTGTACTGTACACTTAATTTTTACACATTACTACTGTACTGTACACTCACTTTTTACACATTACTACTGTACTGTACATTCACTTGGACATTGAGGTTCCTTCAGATGGAGTTGAATGCTGATATTTTGTGGATGACTGAACAGTTGTTTTTGGTGGGTGTTGGTGGGGTTCCTGTGTCCTGTGTCAGGGGAGGATTTGGACAAACAGGCTCCCTCACATCCTCCTCAGGAACAATCAGACAGGAACGGAGCCTCTCAACCCCACACTCGCCATAACAACCCTGCCCAGTGACACACCGGACAGTGGACTATGCAGGACTATTGTTAGCACTGGCCCTATTTGATGGCACGGTCAGTCCCGTTGTCTATGTGTGTTTTTGATTGGATCTGCCTTTTTTGTGTCAGTCTATTTTGTGTGTCACTCACAGAGACAGACAAACTGGCACTCGTATAGTGGGCCCGGACCTAGGCCTCTCTTATCGTACTTCACAGGTTTGTAGGAGCTCTGAGCAGCCCTCTGGTCTGCTGCATCCAGTCACCTCTCTCTCTCTGCTGCAGCCAACCAGTCACCTCTCACCTCTCTCTCTCTTTCTCTCTCTCTCTCTCTCTCTCTCTCTCTCTCTCTCTCTCTCTCTCTCTCTCTCTCTCTCTCTCTCTCTCTCTCTCTCTCTCTCTCTCTCTCTCTCTCTCTCTCTATTGCAATCTCTATCTCTCTCTCTCGCTCTCTCTCAGCCAACCAGTCACCTCGTTCTCTCGCGGAAGAGGAGCTGCTGAGAACAGGAACATTCCTACTCTCTGAACCACCACCAGGTAGTACTCTCTCTGGCCTCAAGGTGGAAGCAGTGACTACTGTTTCACAGCTCTTGGTGCACAGAGAGAACCCAAGCCCGAACCTGTCTCCGAAATTTACACAATTTGTTTGCTATTTTTATTTTGGCGTAAAACAATGAATGAAACAATAAATGATCTGGAGAAATGGTGTGGTCAATATAGCTTCAATAGTTTAAGTTTTTGTTTATTTTACATACATCTTATCTTTTACTAGAGATACACAGTGCAAATAGATGCAATGAAGAATTGAGGAAGTGTTGTGTTTGTATTGATCTTTCTCATCACAAGTGGTGAAGCAGGTGAGAGAAAAGCACAGCGCTGCATTATGGGCGTGAAGAATTCCCCCAGTGCATCCTTTTCCTTGCCCCCTTGGGTCGGGAAGACAGAAAAGACTGTTGATTACACATTGTAGCCATATTTCCTTGATGTATGCTCTTATACATGCTCTTAATTGATTGGGCCTTGTTAAGAAGTGCTTCATAGGTTTGCAGGGGCAAGTCAATATTCAGGGAGCTTTAGATTCCCGGGTGAGAGAGAAAGAGGGGGAGAAACAGAGGGGGAATATTGATCCAATGCAACATGCATGGAATTCCTAGTTTATGTCAATTTCCTGAACTGTGTGGCTCATCACTGTCAGAAGTACATTCTGCTTTGCTTCCATGTCTTGTTTGTCTTGATTGAGGTGCATGGCACTTCTCTGACATTTGTGTCGGTTGGTGGGTTATGTGCTGGGTGTCTGTTGTTAAGTTTATTAGGATCCCCATTAGCTACTGCACATGCAGTAGCTACTCTTCCTGGGGTCCACATAAAATGTAGAAATACAGTTGAAGTCGGAAGTTTACATACACTTATGTTGGAGTCATTAAAACTCGTTTTTCAACCACTCCACAAATGTCTTGTTAACCAACTATAGTTTTGGCAAGTCGGTTAGGACATCTGCTTTGTAGGCTAGTTGAGAGGTAGGCTAGTTGAGAACAAGTTCTCATTTGCAACTGCGACCTGGCCAAGATAAAGCATAGCAGTGTGAACAGACAACACAGAGTTACACATGGAGTAAACAATTAACAAGTCAATAACACAGTAGAAAAAAAGGGGAGTCTATATACAATGTGTGCAAAAGGCATGAGGAGGTAGGCGAATAATTACAATATTGCAGATTAACACTGGAGTGATAAATGATCAGATGATCATGTACAGGTAGAGATATTGGTGTGCAAAAGAACAGAAAAGTAAATAAATAAAAACTGTGGGGATGAGGTAGGTGAAAATGGGTGGGCTATTTACCAATAGATTATGTACAGCTGCAGCGATCGGTTAGCTGCTCAGATAGCTGATGTTTGAAGTTGGTGAGGGAGATAAAGGTCTCCAACTTCAGCGATTTTTGCAATTCGTTCCAGTCACAGGCAGCAGAGTACTGGAACGAAAGGCGGCCGAGTGAGGTGTTGGCTTTAGGGATGATCAGTGAGATACACCTGCTGGAGCGCGTGCTACGGATGGGTGTTGCCATCGTGACCAGTGAACTGAGATAAGGCGGAGCTTTACCTAACATGGCCTTGTAGATGACCTGGAGCCAGTGGGTCTTGCGATGAATATGTAGCGAGGGCCAGCCGACTAGAGCATACAAGTCGCAGTGGTGGGTAGTATAAGGTGCTTTAGTGACAAAACGGATGGCACTGTGTATGAAACAAGTAATTTTTCCAACAATTGTTTACAGACAGATTATTTCACCTATAATTCACGGTATCACAATTCCAGTGGGTCAGAAGTTTACATACACTAAGTTGGCTGTGCCTTTAAACAGGTTGGAAAATTCCAGAAAATGATGTCATGGCTTTAGAAGCTTTTGTTATGCTAATTGACATCAATTGAGTCAATTGGAGGTGAACCTGTGGATGTATTTCAAGGCCTACCCTCAAACTCAGTGCCTCTTTGCGTGACATCATGGGAAAATAAAAAGAAATCAGCGAAGACCTCAGAAAAACATTGTAGACCTCCACAAGTCTGGTTCATCCTTTGGAGCAATTTCCAAATGCCTGAAGTTACCACGTTCATCTGTACAAACAATAGTACGCAAGTATAAACACCATGGGACCACGCAGCCGTCATACCACTCAGGAAGTAGATGCGTTCTGTCTCCTAGAGATGATGCAAAAAGTGCAAATCAATCCCAGAACAACAGCAAAGGACCTTGTGAAGATGCTGGAGTAAACAGGTACAAAAGTATCTATATCCACAGTAAATCGAGTCCTCTATCGACATAACCTGAAAGGCCGCTCAGCAAGGAAGAAGCCGTCATAAAAAAGCCAGGCTACGGTTTGCAAATGCACATGGAGACAAAGATCGTACTTCTTACAGAAATGTCCTCTGGTCTGATTAAACAAAAATAGAACTGATTGCCCATAATGACCATCGTTATGTTTGGATGGAAAAGTGGGAGGCTTGCAAGCTGAAGAACACCATTCCTACCGTGAAGCACGAGGGTGGTAGCATCATGTTGTGTGGTGCTTTGCTACAGGAGGGACTGGTGCACTTCACAAAATAAATGGCATCATGAGGGAGGAAAATTATGTGGATATATTGAAGCCACATCTCAAGACACCAGTCTCTGTTACACCAGCTCTGTCAGGAGGAATGGGCCAAAACTCACCCAACTTATTGTGGGAAGCTTGTGGAAGGCTACCCGAAACGTTTGACCCAAGTTAAACAATTTAAAGGCAATGCTACCAAATACTAATTGAGTGAATGTAAACTTCTGACCCACTGGGAATGTGATGAAAGAAATAAAAGCTGAAATAAATCATTCTCTCTAATATTATTCTGACATTTCACATTTTCAAAATAAAGTGGTGATCCTAACTGACCTTAGACAGGGAATATTTACTCGGATTAATTGCCAGGAATTGTGAAAAACTGAGTTTAAATGCTTTGGCTAAGGTGTATGTAAACTTTTTTTTCAACTGTACATAACAGTGTACAGAACAGTTGTAGAGAAGGACATCATAAGATATAACATTCAATTCAAAATAAAAAAATCTGAATAAAATGAGAGTTATATATTGTAAAGACACCAAGAGACAACAAATACTATTTACATACTATTCATATTTACAAGACAGTTAAATGAGGTATTTAGGAAGAGAAGAGACACTGCTTTTTAAAGATAAACTTGCTTTTTGCCTGAGTAACCTCTGGTGACGGAGCATTCCACCATGACATGACTATACATAACTGAGCGACACATTATATTTGTTTCTGGTTTGGGGAGCGTGAAGGAACCCATAGTGGTGTGTGTGGTGGGGTATGTATGTCTGGGCGGGTATGTATGTCTGGGCGGGTATGTATGTCTGGGCGGGTATGTATGTCTGGTGGGGTATGTATTTCTGGTGAGGTATGGATGTCTGGTGGGGTATATATGTCTGGTGGGGTATGGATGTCTGGTGGGGTATGGATGTCTGGTGGGGTATATATGTCTGGTGGGGTATATATGTCTGGTGGGGTATATATGTCTGGTGGGGTATATATGTCTGGTGGGGTATGGATGTCTGGTGGGGTATGGATGTCTGGTGGGGTATGGATGTCTGGTGGGGTATGGATGTCTGGTGGGGTATATACAGTGGGGCAAAAAAGTATTTAGTCAGCCACCAATTGTGCAAGTTCTCCCACTTAAAAAGATGAGAGAGGCCTGTAATTTTCATCATAGGTACACTTCAACTATGACAGACAAAATGAGGGAAAAAAATCCATAAAATCACATTGTAGGATTTTTAATGACTTTATTTGCAAATTATGGTGGAAAATAAGTATTTGGTCAATAACAAAAGTTAATCTCAATACTTTGTTATATACCCTTTGTTGGCAATGACAGAGGTCAAGCGTTTTCTGTAAGTCTTCGCAAGGTTTTCACACACTGTTGCTGGTATTTTGGCCCATTCTTCCATGCAGATCTCCTCTAGAGAAGTGATGTTTTTGAGGCTGTTGCTAGGCATCACGGACTTTCAACTCCCTCCAAAGATTTTCTATGGGGTTGAGATCAGGAGACTGGCTAGGCCACTTCAGGACCTTGAAATGCTTCTTACGAAGCCACTCCTTTGTTGCCTGGGTGGTGTGTTTGGGATCATTGTCATGCTGAAAGACCCAGCCACGTTTCATCTTCAATGCCCTTGCTGATGGAAGGAGGTTTTCACTCAAAATCTCACGATACATGGCCCCATTCATTCTTTCATTGTCACGGATCAGTCGTCCTGGTCGCTTTGCAGAAAAACAGCCCCAAAGCATGATGTTTCCACCCCCATGCTTCACAGTAGGTATGGTCTTCTTTGGATGCAACTGAGCATTCTTTGTCCTCCAAACACGACGAGTTGAGTTTTTACCAAAAAGTTATATTTTGGTTTCATCTGACCATATGACATTCTCCCAATCTTCTTCTGGATCATCAAAATGCTGTCTAGCAAACTTCAGACGGGCCTGGACATGTACTGGCTTAAGCAGGGGGACACGTCTGGCACTGCAGGATTTGAGTCCCGGCGGTGTGGTGTGTTACTGATGGTAGGCTTTGTTACTTTGGTCCCAGCTCTCTGCAGGTCATTCACTAGGTCCCCCCGTGTGGTTCTGGGATTTTTGCTCACCGTTCTTGTGATCATTTTGACCCCACGGGGTGAGATCTTGCGTGGAGCCCCAGATCGAGGGAGATTATCAGTGGTCTTGTATGTCTTCCATTTCCTAATAATTGCTCCCACAGTTGATTTCTTCAAACCAAGCTGCTTACCTATTGCAGATTCAGTCTTCCCAGCCTGGTGCAGGTCTACAATTTTGTTTCTGGTGTCCTTTGACAGCTCTTTGGTCTTGGCCATAGTGGAGTTTGGAGTGTGACTGTTTGAGGTTGTGGACAGGTGTCTTTTATACTGATAACAAGTTCAAACAGGTGCCATTAATACAGGTAACGAGTGGAGTACAGAGGAGGCTCTTAAATAAGAAGTTACAGGTCTGTGAGAGCCAGAAATCTTGCTTGTTTGTAGGTGACCAAATACTTATTTTCCACCATAATTTGCAAATAAATTCATTACAAATCCTACAATGTGATTTTCTGGATTTTTTTTTCTCATTTTATCTATCATAGTTGAAGTGTACCTATGATGAAATTTACAGGCCTCTCATCTTTTTAAGTGGGAGAACATGCACAATTGGTGGCTGACTAAATACTTTTTTGCCCCACTGTGTGTCTGGTGGGGTATGGATGTCTGGTGGGGTATGGATGTCTGGTGGGGTATGGATGTCTGGTGGGGTATGTATGTCTAATGGGGTATGTATGTCTAATGGGGTATGTATGTCTAATGGGGTATGTATGTCTAATGGGGTATGTATGTCTGGTTGGTGGGGCATGGATGTCTGGTTGGTGGGGTATATATGTCTGCTGGGGTATGCATGTCTGGTGGGGTATATATGTCTGGTGGGGTATGGATGTCTGGTGGGGTATGGATGTCTGGTGGGGTATGGATGTCTGGTGGGGTATGTATGTCTGGCGGGGTATGTATGTCTAATGGGGTATGTATGTCTAATGGGGTATGTATGTCTAATGGGGTATGTATGTCTAATGGGGTATGTATGTCTAATGGGGTATGTATGTCTAATGGGGTATGTATGTCTAATGGGGTATGTATGTCTAATGGGGGTATGTATGTCTGGTTGGTGGGGCATGGATGTCTGGTTGGTGGGGTATATATGTCTGCCGGGGTATGCATGTCTGGTGGGGTATATATGTCTGGTGGGGTATGGATGTCTGCTGGTGGGGTATGGATGTCTGTTTGAAGAGTATTCAAACAGATTATACAAGTTTTTCGGCACTTTCAAAACATAAATGTTTCTTAAAAAGACAAGAAGAGAAGTAGTCAATTTGTCCTCAACCATGAAAGACTATCATGCATGTTGTTGACGTTAGTTCTGGATGTGCAGTTAGAGCAAGGCTGCTTTGTTTTGAGCCAGCTGCAGCTTTGTTAGGTCTTTCTTTGCTGCACCTGACTATATTACCGGACAGTAATCAAGATGGGACAAGACCAGAGCCTGAACAACTAGTACAGTTGATCTTTGTGTCAGAAATGCAGAACATCTTTTTATAACAGACATACCTCTCCGCATCTTCACAACAACTTTGTCAATGTGACTTTATAACTTTGATAACCAACCATCCAATGTTACTCCTTGGAGTTCAGCTTCTTTAACTTGTTCAATGTTGGTGTGTGTTTGAGAGAGAGAAAATTATTGTATGTGTGAGATAGAAAACAAAAATGATTGTGTGTGTGTGCGTACACATTTTACTATACATGTGAGTAAAGGCAAATAGTCTCTGCACACTTCCAATCTGAAGTCCTTACAAGAATACTCAACCCACTAAAATTCTGAGAAGTGAGGACATTTTGCCGGTCAGGGATTAGGGTGTAGGGGTGTTGAAATCCCTGTCAACTGAGGGGTCACCGTCTATATTTGGTTATGTATATTATTTACACCTCGCATGCGACTCGTAATAAGACTAAGCTCTTAGCCCATTAATATCTGACTCCATAGCATTATTAACTGGGTGGTTGGAACCCTGAATGCTGATTGGCTGACAGCCATGGTATATCACGGGGATGACAAAACATTTATTTTTACTGCTTTAATTAAGTTGGTAACCAGTTTATAATAAGGCACCTCGGGGGTTTGTGGTATATTGCCAATGATGGCACTCCCTCGTGCCTTATTGCTTGAGTGAGTGACTGAGTGCGTGAGTGACTGTGAGAGAGAGAGAGAGAGAGATGTAAAGACAACATAATCTGCTTCTCAGAGGTGAGACAGAATGGGGTTTGGAGAGAGAGATGCTGAATACCCAGGAAGATAAAAATGTTGCATAGAGTGTTGATATGAAGAGTGAATTTGGGGGATGCCCTAAAAGGGAAAATATGTTTTTGAATGGAAATCAATTGTTGGTACCCAAAAAGTCTCACCAATATAGTAAGACATAGCTGTGTGTGTGTTGGTGTGCATCAGATAAACCCCTAATTGAGCTGTTTTGATTGTTCACCGTCTCTGAGAGCGCCTGCAGCATAAGGCCCCACGGCTGGAGTGCACGCACACTCTCTCGCATACTCTCCTCGGCAGTCAGTCCCACTCAGTGGCAGCCCGCCCTACACACCACTCCCTACATCGCCTTTCTCCTGCTCTCTAAATGTTTTTGGCAACCTGAGTGAATTCTTTTAATTAGAAGTCAAAGTAACTTTTTATCTTGGTAATGAATGACGCTATTTATAAACAGAAACTACCCCAAGCCTTTTCCTGCTCATCTCCAGCTGTTGATCCATGTTTATGTGTTGTGTTTTGAGGAGATGGAACAAAAAGGTTGTTTTGGATGAGTTTTCAGGCATGTTTATTTAGATTTAGATTAGCTCTTTTTGTTCCTATAATATACTTTATATAATATACTTTATATAATGTACTTTGTAATATTACCATGGAAACCTTGATTCAATTGTGATAGAGGTCCATTTTATTTTTATGAAATGCTTTCATATAATGGCAGAATATCAAAAATGTATTGGCATATTTTGTTTCTGGGAAACAGGAGGAACACTATTTGTTGATTTGTAATGGAATGAACCCAACCTAAAGTACAATGATACCATACAATTATGCAAATGCACACTTAAAACAAACCATATGCAAATGCTTGTTGCACACACACACACACACACACACACACACACACACACACACACACACACACACACATGCAGAAAAACACACACATGCAGAAAAACACACACATGCAGAAAAACACACACACACAGGGTGCCTGATCATATGCATCCATCACTTTTATATAACACACACTGTCATATGGACAGTTGGACACACAAAATCCTGGGATGAGATCTGGGTAGGTGGATAAAAGTAGTGCTATTGTAATTCGATAGATGGCTATTGCTAAGATAATCTCTCTTAAACAGATGATCATTTTGGGAATAAATTTGATTGATATGGGACAGAGAGAGTGAGCTGGATCAGGATTTTCAGGAAGAATTAAAGGCTACATTGTGTGTTTTAGAGAAGAAAAAGGTTCATGCTGTCACTCATATGGCCCCTTAACAGCCCCCCCCACCATTCTCTCGCCTTCTCTCTCCTCTCCTCCCCCTCCTTCGGAACACCCCTTGCACTCTCCCTCTACCCATCATCCTTCTGTCTTATCCATCATGCCCTTTTGAGTCCTTTCCTGATATAAAAACCTTTCCCCTTCAGCTCCCCTTCATTCTCAGTTTATTTCTGTCCCCCCCCCCCTCAATCTCTCTCCCTGGTCTGGTGAATGTTTCCAGTATAATCCTCTGCTTAGACCTGTGTTGCCACAGAAACATCAATAATATTCCTGCTCCACAACATCTTAGTGTATTAAAGTGGTCATACGCAGACACAGCACCCGGCCCTTCTCTCTCCGTAATGCACCTCAATGCACCTCATCGCAAATCCTCCTCCGTATAAAATAGCAGCGCTGCTATGCAGGAGGGAACACTCCTGGGAGGGAGAGAGGGATGAATGGAGGGAAAAGGAGATTGGGACTCTGGGATTGACCATTTCCACAGTCCAGTCTTCAGTTGTTTTTTGAGAGCCACGTGAGACTTCTGCTCACACACAGAAACAAGAAACCTGACCTACTGGATGTACAACAACATGCACACATGAAATCCACACAAGTCAACACAATGTGTCAATGCAGTATTTTTACTCACGGTCCTTTATAATGATGGTATTCAATCTTTTTCAGCGGGGACCCTATTTTTTTTCACCAGAATTTATAGCAACCCCACCCCAAATCTAACACAACCTTCAAATCTGTAGATTTAGAGTTGTACATTAACAAATAACCTGAATTCATTCGATTTTTCATCTCTTATCAAAATTAAGGGAACCAAAGAATACATTTACTCATTAATATTGTATTTTTCAAATGATCTTTTTCAAAAACCTTTGTATATTTTCCCCTACAATAATCTGTACTTTGTATTTGTTATTTGGTGCCACCACTGCAGGGTTGCGACCCTGACTTTGAATAACACTGCTGTACACCACATTGACACATTTTACTTATATCTGAAAGACTCACACAGATTTGGCTTTATATAGTGAGTGAGTAACGCCCGTAGCTGTGTGCAGAGTGTCTCCACTAGGATCCACCCTCCGCTCAGAATAGCAGTGCCTGGAGGCAGCAACAACCGTAGCAGGTCAGACCCTCACTAGCCATCCAGCATCTCTCAGTCCATCTCAATTAAAACACAGTCCACCTCCACCTCCCACTGGAGTGGGTATTATATATTATCCCTCTAAATCAAATTTCATGGAAATTGCTAGGGAGACGAAAGTCATTAATTTGAATGACATCAGTTTCCAGTCTCTTTCTATTCCACAGGGCTGAGCAGCAGCATAGTGGGTGTTGGTTATCACTACCATGCACAGGAACAGCTTGTACACACTGACCAGTATAGTTACCAGCATACACACACACCTACACGTGTATGAACATATTTTGATACATATGGGAACTGGGTTGCCATAACAACACATGTGCACTTGTGTAGTCACTGAAGTAGATGCACATTGAATGGTTGTACTCACTCGCTGAAATGCTCACATACAGACTTTTCACATGTTGACTTGCAGCGTAGATGCAGAAAGACAGTGTTAGATTGGTTTTATATTCACATACAAATGCATGTGCCGCCCACAGTGGGGCAGTTCACAATAGAGAGAACTGATTTGCAGTGCAGCTCACATAAGATAGAAATCACAAAGGTAGAACACTCTTGTTGACTGTATGTATGAATGGAGGTGACGGTATTGGCCTTCACCTCTGATACAAATACATGCTACACTACCGTTTGTATCACCACACCGCTGAAAGCCTTGCTAACAAGCTCACACGTAACAGCCAGTTGAACAGATACTTCTGGATGCTACTAATAGGTCTATGTGGATTCCACATACAGTCATTTGTCTGTCAATAGCATCCAGCAGCCTTACTGTATAACCTCGGCTTCAAAATGATCTGCCGTCTTGTATGTAGGGCTTTTGTTCGGAGGGTATAGTCTGTGGATTCAAGTGGTAAGTGTTTTCACACAGTAACTGAAAGAAGGTTGCGTTCTCGTGTACGCTAGCACCAGTGTCGGTGTGAGCTCATCACTATGGCTGTGGAGGTGAAGTGTTTTTCTAGGTAACCTATAGGTTGAACAAAGAACCTGATGGGGTCTATATTATGTGGTAACTAACAATGCCTTATTGAGCTATATGACATCATATGTATATGACATCAGTACTGTAACTACCAGTGGTGTTTATTTTCTAATGAAGGTGCATACAGTTGTGATGTCATTGTTTTTCACACTACCCACAGAGTTCGTAAACTATGGTTCCACGTGTCAGTGAATCGGCACAATCAACTTTTTAGTTTTTCCGAATTGCCGCCGTCTTGGAGCTCAAATTGGGATCACGTGTACTGTGCTCATTCCAATTCACAAAATAAGTGTAACTGAGAGAAATGTACAGTATGGCGAACTCAGCAAATTAGGCATTTGTGGTAAGTACATGGGGGGCCTTCGCCATTCTAAAGAACTAAACAAGTTACTGTGTGATTACAATGTAATTACAACTGCTGATGTAAAAAGGGCTTTATAAAATGCATTTGATTGATGTAGCTAATTCCTTTGTAAATGTCTGGCAATTGTATGTACTGTGAAATAAAGTGGTACCAAATAGCTTTCCCACCGTGATCGGCTGGAGCAGCTAGCATGTACCCTGCACAGGTCCACTGGAATCCTTTATAAGGAGTCAAGTAGTTAGTCGAACAGCTGTCTTTAGTTACTAGTTGACAGCATTGAGACATACCCTCAAGAACCCACCGCCCATAATATTCAGACTAGAGGGATGGAAAGGACCAGGAAAACTTGATTTCCTGTATGTGTGTGTGTTATTATTGGTAAAGTTATGTGTGTGTGTGTGTGTTTTACAACACTCTCTGATGATCCCAACACTGCCACTCTGTGAGGATGGTAGATTGCTCGGCAACTGGGGTGTCATCATTCTAGCCAAATTATTCTGATTCGCTCTGATTTCCTGATGGAAGCACCCTTATTCATCATCAGAAACGTTCTGTCTTGCAGAGCACAACTGTCGCTATGCCTAATCACATGATTTGATTTGTCTGTTTTCTGTTCGAAGTAAAACACCGGGTTGTCTTGTGATGAGGCCCTCTCTCCACTCAGCGGAGGCATGCAGCCCAGGCAGACCCCCCTCAAAGCAGCCGAATCAACAGAGCCCAGGCCCCTGACTGAGACATTATACACACACAGACCTTAACATTCCAACTGGGGATGGGCCATCAGGGGGAGAGGGAGGAAGAGAGAAAACATGGGGGATTTTCTTAAGTAATTAGTCTTCCTGTAACATCCTCTTAATTCCTGGGCTCAGGAGACCAGGGAAGGTGTTTGCAGGTCTGTTCCATCCTAAAGAGGCTTTACAGCAATGCAATATTCAGCAGGTCTAATCTAGACTTTTAGTGGTTCTTCATCTCTATGTTTAGAGGGTGCCCTAAAGCAAAAGCAGCAATCTGGGCTGGGGATTAGACAGGGCTTTCTCCACTGATGAATCTGGGATTGTGTGTGTAAGAGTGTGTTTTCAGCAGGAGACAGGAGAGGAGTGGTGGCTTTCCACACCTTATAGCCAAGTGCTCATATGTTTGAGGTCCTAAAACATAACCCTGAGTTTAGGCCTTGGCTATATCAACACTGGTAGTGTAACTAATAACTATAGTGGAATATCCTCTATCTCGTTCTCTATATGTGTCTACATACAACCACCACTGTTCATTTAGTTTTCTACCTGAAAGTTAGTCACTAGTTGTAGTGTTTGGACTGTAGTTTCTTTGGTATAAATAAGGCTACCGGAAGGTAACGT